>NC_056744.1:1099549433-1099611933 GCF_019279795.1 Protopterus annectens
TAAAAAAATTATAGGTCAATTTAATAGAAAATTATATAATGTAAGAATTTAGAATGTTATATTCTATCAGTTTTATATTTATTTATATATTGTATGTATGTGTCATTTTTGGACATTTAATTCTATTTTATTTAATTTTATTTTATTTTCATTTGATGCTTATGCATATATATTCTTTATGATTATGACAATTTGAGAAGTAAATATTGAAATTAGGTCATCGCCAGTTGTATCTTGACATATTGTTGTAATATCACTTTAAAGGAAAGTATTTTAACAGTTTGGCTTTGGCGCCAAAAAGTTTATTTAAAAGTTAGTAGAGTCATTTTTCAGTGTTCTGAAGAAGCTTGCTGTGTAGCAAGTGAAAGTGCTTAACTGTTGGATTTTGTACAATAAAATGATTGGATTGTTGCTGTGGAATTTTGCCGAGATTTTTTGACAATATTTGGTACTGTTTTTGAGGGAGAGCATCTCAAGACACAGAGGTAGCTAATGTTCTTTATTGATTCATTATTCTGTAGTTCAAGAACGTTAAATATTTTTATTATTGCTGCTTATAAAAGAGAGTTGTGCATCAACTGCTTAATATTCCACTTTTCTTTGTCTCTATATGTGTGTGTGTGTGTGTGTGTGTGTGTGTGTGTGTGTGTGTGTGTGTGTGTGTATGTATATATATATATATATATATATATATATATATATATATATATATATATATATATATATATGTATATATACACATATATATCTGTATATATATCTGTAGGTTCACTGTTGATATCCTGAAACTGCATACGTCGACCGGGCATATTGTCGACCTGAAATGTGGAACCTGGAATGGCAAAAAAAAAAGGGAGATAGGAAGAAAAAAATGGCCAGATTGAAACTGAATACATTGACACCCACAGTTCGATGTATTCAACATAGCAGTAGGTGACGATAGCCACCCATGCTATGCAGCTTACCATTCCATGACATTCCACAGTCAATGGTACATGGATTTTACTATTTTACAGGGGGTGCAGCCCCCACACCTCCTGCAATTTATTTATACAACTACAAGATCATACTGCAATGAGGAAATCGATTAATTCCCTATTCCTCACTGAACCGTGATCTCCATTCACAATGCCAAACTCAGATAATCGAACTACACTACCCATTCACTGTAGTGTAGTCGATATTTTCTGGTTCGGCATTCTGCTCATTTAAAAAGTGCCTTTCAACCACATGCCAATTGAGCACAGGCACTTTGCAAATTCAAAAGTAAAACTATATATATATATATATATATATATATATATATATATATATATACACACATATAGATATATATATATATATATATATATATATGTGTGTGTGTGTGTGTGTGTGTGTGTGTGTGTGTGTGTGTGTGTGTGTGTGTGTGTGTGTGTGTGTAGATGTACTGAATTTAATAGAAACACCCAAATGTCAACATTCATAACAGTAACTTTGCAAATGTTGAGACACCACTATGGATGTACAGAGTCTTGGTGCATGAAAAATGAAAACTTACAAAAAAACATACTAGCTTAATGGTTCCCTGATGAATGAGTGAATTTAATTAGGTTCATAGGTTCGTAGGTGTGTACTAGGCTAATGACCCTAGAGCCTTTATAAGCCTAGCCCATAGGAGTACCCTGGCATCATGCCACCCATCCTTAGTTCCTAGTGCCTCTGTCGAGTAGAGCCACTGGAGTGATCCCTGGTATGAATTATCTATTTTCCATCCACTCATCAACTTAATGTTGAATGTGCCATATCAGCATTAAGAAGACTGAAATTATATAAAATTGAACAACCTAAATATCAAACTTACAAAATACTGAGAAAGGAAAGCTATTTTCTCCCCCAATCATCACCCCCCAAATAACACTAGCCTCACATTCGCCTTTATAGTGGTAGTGTTGCAGGAAGTGTTTTTTTAAGGTAAAGTGTAGGGTTACAGTAGGGGAAAGGGGCAGGTTTAAGGTTAGCACCCATTACTAAGATGAGCAGAGGGGCTTCATTCACTATGACCCAAAAGACAACACTGATCTAATATATGAGCAAAAAAATTGTTTGTAAACTTTACCATGGAAGCAGGTATTGAGATCTGGCAAATCCCTGAAGTCATTACACCTCTATGATCATAATGGAACATGTCCTGATTGTGCTGTCTAAAAACCTATAATAATACTTTTATAAGTCTAGACAATTTACCTAGATGTTTAACCAGTAGTGCCAAACATGCCTTTGTCCATATTCTGCCTTTTGAACTTGTTTAGCTTAAGTTTAGACACAGGAATTGCCCTAGAAATTATGGAGAAATGCTGTTATAATACCACATCACAGTGGTCACCCTACCACAAACCATGGGTTCCACAGACCCATTAGCTTGACTAGTTTAATTTGTAAGTCTAGGAAACTCATTATGTCTAACTTCATAATTTATGATATCAAAAACCTTATTCAGCTAGACACCCAGCAGTTTGATTTAATCAAGGAAGGATCATGCTTGGTCAGTTTACTAAACATCTTCAAGGACATGAAGGCAGTAGATAGTGACCATTCCATCCATGTAGTCTATCTGTATCTGGTCAAGGCATTCAACACCATTCCCTCTGCTGGTATTGTAAATAATGTCCTTCTTCTCTGCCAATATCCCATAGCAGCCATTCCCATAATAAATGTCCAAGCTGATCTTGAAAATATCTAAACTAGTACTTGCTTTAGTATAATTTGATAGTCTATTTCATGCATGATATACTCCATCAGAAAACAATTAGTACATATCTCCTTCTAATATAAGCCCCTGCACAGGTTCCTGATGATTGCCTACTACTTTTTGATAACTTCAAACATTCCCAGAGATAGTTGTTTCTAAATGCCCTACATACCTGGATAAAGTCTCATCTGAAATATTTATATAAGACACTGTGCAAGTTCATATATTTTATTTTTTATAATAACTTTCACACCCATGAATGCTCTTGGTACATTTCCAGTATACTCTTTCCAATTTACTCATTATAATTTTCTTATAAAGTTTCCATAGTATTATTCTATACTCTAGTTTGGGTTTAATGTAACTTACACATAATAATTTCATCGTTTCTGATTTCCTATATCTTATAAATCTTTTTATACAGCCTATAGTTTGATAACTATCATTAACAGTTGGTTAATATGATCAGAAAAATCTCAAAGCTGAAGTTACCTATATACCCAATCCACGGTTTCAGTCACTGAGTACTGTATTAAACATTCACCTTTCAATAAGTCTCAATAAGTTTTCATGATGAAGTGGACAGCAAACTCACTGAAAGATAGAACCTACATACTTAAGGTAGCAGGCACCTCCTCAGAAAATAAGAAATTAACTAGTGGTGTACTTCAAACCTCAGTACTTGGACCTTTCTTTTTGGCATATACTTCTCTGCCCTTGAAACTGGAAATCCAGATCTATGGCTAGCTAAGAAAGCCAGTAATTGTAAGCCAGGTGTTATTCTTAAATTACTCTCTGATACCAAATCATTACAGCAAGGTCTAACCCTCACTAGCTATTGGTGTATGGAAACTGGCTACAGTTAAATGAAAGTGCTGCATTGCCACATTTGGTAAAAAACTCTGACCTTCAACTTGCAGTGTAATCAGTAGTCCACTCCAAACTGTCAAAGTAGTCAGGCATCTTGGTTTCTGGGTCAAAAACTCAATTTGTTTAGACAAACATGTAGCATCAGTAGTCAGAAAATCCTTCTGTTTAGAACAAGTAATATGGAAAGGCATATTTTATTTTTATTCATTTATTTATTTTATTTATCTTTTGTTGACAGGTCAGGTTAAAAGAAGTTATCATCCCTCTGTACACAGTTCTGATTAGGCCAATTGTAGAGAACAGTGCCCTCTTTATCATTTATATATCCAGACACATCAAGTAACTAGAAAAGTCTCCAAGGTTCCTAACTAAAATAGCCTATCATTCTGTGATATTGCTGTACAGTGTAAGAGTGTTTTATTGTTTTATATACAAATACACACACACACACACACACACACATATATATATATATATATATATATATATATATATATAGTGTGTGATTTAGGTATTCTGGCACTTGATACTGTCCCCATATCTGATGTCCCCTCAACTTTAATTTGAGGAACAAAAAAAAAAAAACTCCTCTCCTCAGACTTGAGGAGCAAAGCAAAACAGAAAATTTACTTTTTCTTTTAAAATGTAGCAAACTGCTTGCTACAGTTTATACCTGACAAGAAATGCTAAATTGCTTCAATTCTGACTGTAGATGGAATATCAACTTTCATTTCAGAATACCAGTAATACATTGAAGACTTAAAGACTGATTGTACCCCCTTAACACTTTCCGCCGGACTGGCTGCCCCCTTCTCCCTCCTTGTGTACATATAAATACATACATACATATATATATATATATATATATATATATATATATATATATATATATCTACAAAAACACACACACACACACACACACACAGAAGCAAGTGGGATCAAAGGTGTTTGAGTAAGGTCAGTCTGGGTTTCAGATGCTAATGTTGAAATTTTATGATATACTGAAAGTTTCAGCATTATAGGTTGAAGCGTGTGTGTGGGTGTGTGTGTGTGTGTGTGTGTGTGTGTGTGTGTGTGTGTGTGTGTGTGTGTGTGTGTGTGTGTGTGTGTGTGTGTGTGTGTGTGTGAGTGTGTTTGTGGGTCAGGGTTTGAGTAAAGGTTAGACAGGGGAATATAGTCAGTGTTGTGCATTTATGATAATTTATATGGTATGTGTCTGCGTGTCTAGGGCGGTGATAGTTTTATGGAAAGGGTTTTGTGAAGGTAAGGTGTGGGGTTGGGATTATTGGTAGGGATAGGAGCAGGGTTAGGGTTAGCATATATTAATAAAGTGGATAGATGCAAAGTTCATGTAAAGTGCAGTCCTGTAAAGTTCAAAAGTGAATATTTTGAATGGATAAAAATAATTGAGTGCTGATGAAACCATGGCTAGAACATCATATAAATAATATAAATGAAATGTATTTTGGAAATTTTGTCTGTTAATAAATTTAAGAGAGCTCTTCCTAAAACTTAAGAAAGTAAGTAGCCCATGGTGACCCTAAGTCTTCCAAACAATTAATTGGTGCAATACATAATTTGATGTTAAGTAAAGGTATAGATTTTAATTGAGATCCGCACACACAAAAGCTAGCATTAAGCTTTTAATACTAGTCAGTAGTCTGGTAAACAATGTATGCCTAAGTGTACATGTGCATGATTACACTAATTAAATCACAATAAATTTGCAAATGTAAAGCAAGTAGTAGGCAGAAAATTGAAGAGTGTGTGTGTACATGGATGCAACAGGACATACCTTGCAACACGTAGAAATCCAGACTTTCTTATGAAAAGTTTTGTATCATGTGGCCAAAATGCCCAGATCATCTCATGAAATAATCATTGGCCAAGATTTTTCCCATTTTAAAGAAATTTGGAAGTTAATGGGGGAGAGGGGTTCAAACAGAGGTCCTGCCAAAGAGAAAAGTGCAGGACTAGAAGACTAGAATACAGAAGAGAATTCACTGTTTGGCTACAGGTGGAAGGGTTAAATAAATCTACTACTGAGTCAAAAGGCTCTTCTGAAAATATAGAAGGAAGTCTTTATAGGTACTGACTGGGAATATGAGTTTTACCAAAACATTCTAGCAGTTAAACTAATAAAAGAAGTTAGTGTAGAGCCTGAGAAAGAGAAGTGTCTAATTAAGAGTACAGTAAGTGAAAAAAGAACAGGAACTGATGAAGGGACTTGAACAGAGCCTTGAGAAGATCCACTAAAGCAGAAAGCCAGCTTGAAATATAAACAGGACTTTAAGACAAAGGCAATAACCCTACCCCAGAGGAAGGAAAAAAAAGAAAAGCTCGGGGAAAGAAAAAAATATTTTCAGGAGGTGCTTTTTGAAGGCGCTGAACTATATAAAGGGGAAGGCCTTTATCTGTATATATAGGAGAAGAGGCCAGGCTCTCCACTTCATATCAGCATACTGAAGAAAGTACTGAATTAGATGACCTCCATATTAACTCATGTCAATTTCAAGGAAGCTCAGTGGTAGGATGATATGCTCAGTGGAGCAATAAAAACACAGGGAGAGTATACAGGGAATCAAAACAACGGGATAGGCCACCTATATACCCTTTTTGACTTAAGAAATGGCCTGCTATAGAGAGTAACTAAACAGAGAGAACAGATACTGAGAAGGTTAGTTCCAAAACCTTTTAGAATACTTGTAATGAAATTAACACAAAGCTACATTCTGGGTGGTTACTTAGGAATGGACAAAATAAAGGTTAAATTTTTGGTGAGAATTTATTAGCCTGTTATTTTGATAGTCATACAATATTTGTGCAGCCTCCACTGAGTGCCAAAGGACAGCACCTAAACCAGGGTTAAGGAATCCTATGATACCTATGCACATTGCAGAAGTCCCTTGTGAACACACAGCAATAGACATTGTGAGCCCACTTGTGAAACTGAATAATGGTAATTATGGATTATGCAAAAAATTTATGAAAGCAGTACCCCTATGAAGAGTCAATGAAAAGTGTAGAGCAAAAGAAGTAGTTGTGCTCTTCATCAACATAAAAATTCCCTGAGAAATTCCTTATTGACCAATGCACCCCTTTCATATCCAGCATAATGCATTAATTTCGTTATTTTTTTAACCACGATCAGATAAGGGGATCTGTATACCACCCTTAAACATATGTGCTAGATGACAAAATTAATGCCTATGTTGCAAAAAGCTATAGAGATAGATGGAAAACACTGGTACCAACTATCTTGTCTTTGCTATAAGGGAAGTATCCCAAGCCTCATCTGGGTTTTCACCATTCAACTTTTTTCTTTGTCCCACTTTGTCTTTATACAGTGGATCATTGGCTGACCCTTGTGCCTCTCCTCATTCACTGGGTCTACCTACCCCTACTTTACTAACATGGACTTCCTATGATAAGGGTTAGAGACAGCGGGGAGATCGAGGCATTCTGGGATAAATCATTGTACTGTCATTATATTCTATGCTATTACTTTCGATCCCTGTTTGTGTACCCATCAGTGTTCTGAGGACTGGACGTGCAAAGGGTGATCAAAACTGAACTATCCTTTACATGTACAAAGGGCTGATGCCAGCAAGCTACACTACCCATCCTCAGTAACAATCTGTGGTAGTTTCCCTAGTCTCAACCATAGAAATCATAGCATACTGTTTGCCCTAGATGCTCAGCCCTCCGCTCCTCCCCCAGAAGGGACACACCCATCCTTTCCTGCCCGTGACTCAGACTCCCAAGAGAGTATTCAAACCCTGGTCATCTCAGCCATAATCTTGGCTTTAGCCATCTACATCATTGCACTAGCACGGTTTGCACCATTTGACTTGCTGTATAGCAGACATCCCTGAAGCTTGATAGATAGAACAAAAGGAACATGTTTGGAAGAAAACACTGCCTTTAAAAGTGTAATAGAGCATTTTCAGACCTATAGGATAGGTTAAAAACCGTGATGCCTGTAGTGAGAGAGAGCATATGCAAGTGCACAGCAGGTACAGCAGAGAATGAGTAACACAAACACTTATTTGAGAGAGTTCAAAGCTGGAGATAAGGTATGTGTATTTGTACTCACTGTGAAAAACAGTTCCTTGCAAAGTAGCAAGGCTCTTTTGAAACCGTGCAAAACAAGTGAAGTGAATTATGAGGTGGGACTTCAGGGGAAAAAAAAGTAAAATAGTTATGTCACATAAATGTTTTGAAACCACAGAGTAAATTTTCATCTGAAGTTTCTGTATTATGCTTGCATATTATGAAGCCATAATGGGGTGATTCTGCCAAGGTCTCAGAAAAAAAGGAAGTAAAAAGAACCTGTACACAGAAATAAGGGCATATTCTATGAACTGCATGCTAAAATTAAGTTAATTCAGCACAGGAACTGCACCTAGAAAGAAAATATATTTAAAAGCATATCAAACAACAGAGTTTCAATGAGACAGAGAAAGATGCTTAAATTTGGACTTAGGAAGAATCCTAGAGTGAAAGAAATTGTCCCATTGTACTGATAGCAAAAGTCTGATGGGTGTATAAGATTTTGCAATAACTTCAGGAAGCTACACAGAATATATAAATTTGATTTGTATTCTCTGCCCTGAGTGAACGAACTGAATGAAGAAGTGGACAAATGGTTTCTGTAGCTTGATAGGTTCATAGGTAATTGCTAGGCAATCAGTCTGCAGATTATTATAGCCAACAATCCCTATTCAAAAGTTCTTGCTAGCCTTAAGGAGGCCAAGACGGGTCTATATTATTCAAGTGAATGCACTGAATTTTGAACGCTATGTAATCGACCCACAATCCCTGAAAACCCAAAATGTTGAACACATGGATCAGCGATTTTTTTCCCAGGGAAAAAAAAAAATCACTGATCCATAAAAAAAAAAAAAAAAACACAAAATAAAGTGGGAGGCTTTACCCCCTATACCAACTCTGAGATCGCAACGCAGTAGAGGAAATGGCAAAGTCCCAAAAACGTCCCAGTGATTTTTTTTCCCTAGGAAAAAAAATTGCTGCTCAGTGCTTTTGGTATTTTGCCATTTCGCGTAATGACATTTAATTAAACCGCGTTCACAATTTATTGCATTCGCTAAAATAATAAGGACCCAGGCAAGACAGTATAGATTGAGGGAAAATAGAATTTGAGGCTATCCATCCAATTATCTAAGTTTACTGTGAAGGTGGCAAAGGTGCTATGCTGCTTGACACATAGAGGAAGTTTGTTCCAGAGCTGAGACATACATTAGGAAATGAATTTATCATGCCAATGTGTCTTATTTATCTGCTAATAAAGGTTTAGTTTAGGTGTGACTAATGGGTTTATAGTTACTAGGGCCCATGGTTTGGGCCACCATTGTGTAATGACATTACAATGGCTGTTTTCCAGGCATCAGGAATGTAACCAGCCTTAGATTAAAGAGGTTAAGTAGGGGTTCAGAAAGGCAATATTTGACACTGATAATCAGGCAACCTGTTATGCTATCAGAGCTTGTGGTTTTGAGAGGGCTGAGAGAATTTTTTCATGGCAAGCAAAACGGGTAGCTGGGATTGTGGAATCTGTGGAATAGCTATAACTACTGGTGGAGTAAAAATTGCACTAAATTTATTAGCTAGGATATTAGCTATTTCCTTTGGGTCAAAGAATGTAGGATTATTGTGAACAAGCTCCGAACATTGTTGCGTATTACTTAACTCCATGACATAGTTAAAGTTTTTTGCATGTTCTGTAATTTGGAAGGCATCTTTCAGTTCAGATTAAGGTTTATTTATGGTGTAAATAAAAAGGAGTCCTTTCTTGCCAAAAATGAGGAGTAACAGAAAAAGTCTGTTCAGCAAGTGCTCATATAAAATGCAGATTGACCCACTGGCTATTTTCAGAGCTCAGTGACTTTTGTTTAAAAAACCCAAGTGCAGTATTTCTGAATAGTGGTTAGTAAAAACAACAGTACTCACTATAGATACCAATTTTTACTTTTTATCACACAGGCAAGATAGTTCCTTTCATCTTTCCTTAAAACACGCGTGATCAAACAGCTCCTATTCCTTTCAGGTACCTTGTGGACTTTAATCATATACCTTGCAGAATTTAAACTTTAAGAATACTTTCAGATGGTACTAGTTGCTTCCTTGAGATTCCTCTCTGTAATCCTCTCTAAGCCCAGACTAGGGAAGGAAATTTACTTCTTTAAGGTACAGTGGCCCTAAAACAGCTCTAAAGGCAGCTGTTGTCTATTAGTTGCTATGGCGATAATTTGTCTCTTGCTTCAAACTCTCTGACACACTGTCTTTTGCAATTGAAAATGTGTTTCCCTTGGTCTTTTGTTATCAGTCACACTCCATCACCACAGATCCACTGGTTCCGGCCCTATCATATGTACTGTAACCCTATTATATGTACTGTAACCTCAAGGCAGCCCATTTGTATTTAAACCCCAAGGGGTTGGGGGCTGGCAGTTGACATAATGGTTAAAGCATGTACCTCACAAATGCAAGATACAAGATTTGATTTTCACCTTGAGAAGCATGGCTAAACTTGAAAAAAGCCTCCGGGGTCATTAGCCTAGTAAACAACTACATACCTATGAATTTAAGTGGATGTGACCAGGGCAATGGTGGATGTTGAAGTTAAAGGATTGGAGGGTCAAAGCTTATCTACGTGGGTTACAATCTTTCTGCCTGTGGGGACACTGTGGTAGGGCATAGTCAGTGATTAATGCAAAATGTCTTTCTAACAAATAGTGTTCAAGGTGGGAAGGACCCATTTTATGGTGATGCATTCTCTGTCAATAGCTGAATAATGTGTTTCATTCATTGATAATAGGTAAATTCTCATCCTTATCTATAGCTTGAGGCAAGACTGTACTATACCTATCTCAAAGTCATCTGTGCCCACTAAGAGGAAGAATCTGGAGCTATTAGTGCTGGACCTGAAGACTGGATATCTTTTAGATGCTTAAAGGTTTGTTCTGCTTCAGCAATCTACTTAACTTTCAAGAGAGTTTTAAGCTTGGTTAGGTTAGCCGGGGGGTGGGGGGGGGGGGCAATCAATAGAAGCAAAATTAGAAATACATTTTCAATAATAACTAGTCAGACTTAGAAAATCTTTAATCTGCTTCTTAGTTGTCGGAATGGGGCAACTTTGTGTTGTTTCATCTTCTTCAGTCTGTGGTTCAATTTTTCATTGGCCTATTACAAAGACCAGTTAGCAGGTTTCTACCATGCCTAGTTAACCCAGCTTGCTGCAGGAATAGGATAGCTTGAACTTTAGGGAGATGGTTTTTACCATCCTTTAAATTTACCTAATACATCATCCAGGCAGGCATCTACATCACACCTCTCAACTGTCCAGATTTTCTCGGAACATCCAGATTTTTGCCTAATATTTTTGGTCTGCTCCTCATAAAATTTTGTGGCTTTCTGTATTTTTGTGGCAAATTAATGAGGATTGAATTTACTATGTAATGACAGGCATTTGAGTTTCAGACTTCATAACCTTCATAAAATGCATGGTAACACAAAAACTTTTATTCTAGCAACTTTCTAAGTTTATAAGAGCAATATTTAAAATTCGCCCCTATTTTGGGAGCTTTATCCCCCAATATTTTTGGCTTTGTTCAGATTTTTTGTGCCAAGAATTTGAGAGCTGTTATCTACCTATATAGTATGAGGTTTAAGGAATTTTGTATTCTAGTAGCTGGAATGTTGCAGGTACTCAAAGGGAATTAAAAGGTAGGACAAATAGACAATATATAGGTGTAAGGCTTATTAGTCCTTACTGCATAAAATCAGACTTAGGGTTTGCAGTTTCTGTTAGCAACAGATGTTCTACCAAAACAACTAGTTGCCTAGAAGACATAGGGTCTATATGGAATGCCCACTATCTTCAAGTTGTTAAGGAGTGCCCGTTAACTTTTTTTTACACAGCAAAGAGTTATAGAATTTTGCTTACATTATTTACATGAGGTTTCTGTCACAGCTTTAACATTTGTAGTAGCCATTGGAGACCTTACTGGTCTGTTCATACCAAATGTCCATTGATAAAACATAAGGGAATTGTGCCTTGGGTGAGGTTCCGGACCCAGTCATAATTTCAGGTTTCAGCTTTTGTTAGTTGTGTGCATCAGCATCCTCCTGGTCTATGTATGTTTTTTATGAGTCCCTGTCCCACTCTGCTTGGATCCAGCCTTTTATAGCTGCATATTTCTGGAATTCTTCCAGATAGGCTTCCATGTCATCTTCCTTTCTGAGTTTCTTTTTGGGCCACTAACATTTGGGATTCCTAGAGAAAGGGGATGCTGGTTCACTGCTGTGAATATCTCATGCACAAGGCTTAGCTATTGTTGGTCACTGGCTACACATCTCTCATGAAGAGCTATGGGCAAACTCATTAAAATCTCAAAAAGAGTTTACTAGGGCTTCCAGTGATTTTTTTCTATTTTGTACAGAATGTAGCAAGTATAATTTAGTACAGACAAGTTTTGCTAGAAAAGTTCAGTAACACAAAAAGAGCTACAATTCCCTCAAGGCAACTCTTCTCATTTCCATGAGGAAAAGATTCCCACATGGGCAGAAAAGTTATGAGGTTTAATGGTTTCCTAGCTTTATGAATTCAGCATTCAGAAATTTAGTCATACAGTTCACCACAAGTTTCTTACCACTTTAAGAGGTACAGTTCATTTCAGGTGTGGGAGAAAACAATCAAATGCAAGTTGACCAGGTGGCACAGAAAACCACAATAAAATTACAGTTATAAAATAAAACTGTTTTTCTACCTGCATTCTCCACCAATGTGCCATTTTTTGCATATCATTATTAACAAAATCAGTCTCTAGAAACCATATTTTCCTTCAAGTTAAAGTTTATTCACTGGGAATAAATAAAAAACTGTTTAATTGTCAATTTATGTGTTGATGCATTGTTTAGTAATTAGGGAATATTCCTTTAATAGTGTTGGATTTATGATTGATTCTGTTAATGCATAACTGATTTGTTTAATTGGTTTAATTAATGACCCTTTTTAAACCATGTTTAACTGGGTAATACTGTCTGAAGAAGTACATGAGCATATCTGTACGAAAGCACTAATAATAAACAGTTTGTGTGGTTTTACCTTTCCGCTATTATTTTTGTTTTCTTGGTTTGATTTTCAGTTGCATTTGGGTTAATTGTCAAAATGGAAATAAAAAAAGAAATACAGTCTGACAGTCTGTTTCTGCAAATGCTCATATAAAGTACAAATACTTATACAGACTGTTTTTGAAATTCTGCCTATAATCCTGTCTAAGCCCAGCATACCTCTCAACATTTTAATGTAAGACCGGACAAAGCCTACAATAATAGGGGAACAAATGCCCCAAAACAGGGATATATCTTAAATATCATTCTTATGAACTTAGAAAGTCAATAAAATAATAGAATTTATATTAGCATGCATTTTCTGAAGGATATAAACCTTGACATTCAAATGTATATCATTATATAAACTTCAGTTCTCAGAGGTTTGCCAAAAAATCCCACAAATTTTATGTGGAACAGACCAAAAATCTGGACATTTTGCAAAAGTCTGCACAGTTGAGAGGTATGAAGCGCAGAGGTAAAATAATCTATTTTTCCAAACGGTAGTTGTCCTGATAAAGCTATAGAAGTTGCTGCTGACTAGTAATTGCTCTGGAGATACTTTGCCTGCCTGTTTCCGATTTCCTGACACACTCTCTACTACAACTAGCAATGCGCTTCCCTGGCTGAACAGTCCTTACACACACATACACACACACACACACACACACACACACACACACACACACACACACACACACACACACACACACACAACAGCCTGAAAACTGAAAAAAATGGAATTCTCAACACTATGTCTGAGACTGCCAGTTCTAAGAATATTCCATTTTTTCTAAGGAATGGTGATTTTGGAGTTGGTATATATAAGTTGGGTAAGGTGTAAGAGGCTTGCCTCCTGCAAAACAAAACAAAAAAAAGTTTAAATAAAAAAAAAAGTGATGTTTGATATTTGCTTTTCTCCTGAATTTTTTTTTATGTTGGGACTTGGCATATTGAGTCCCAAAATTTCAAAAGGGAGGCAATATATATAAATATTGAGAGAGAGAGAAGTGGATAAAGTTAGACATAGATGCATGTGCACACATACACAGTTGTGCACATGCACTCCAACACAGGCACACACATACAAGGTACTTGCATGGATTCATATATATATATATATATATATATATATATATATATATGTGTGTGTGTGTGTGTGTGTGTGTGTGTGTGTGTGTGTGTGTGTGTGAGTCAAGAATGACTTGTGAAACTGGCTGCTGGGCTACCCCATGAAAAGAAAAAGCAAAGAATTATTTTTATTTTGCTTCTCTTTTTAAAATAGCTTTAGAGTGAATTTGTGTAAAAGTTTGAGCATGGAACGCCACCCATTCTATTGCTCATGTGTGGAGTTACATGAAATCTCCAAGAGCTAGTTTGAAAAAAATGAAATTGGCTTACTCTGCTTTCAGGGTTGTTTATTAAAATGGCCTGGCATCACAATAGTTCTTCCTGCCTTTTGTAGAAAGCAGAAATGATCTCAATAAGTGGTTCACTGTGCTGTTGTATGAAGAGAGAAACCATTTCTTTTGTCTTAGGCTGCCTCAGGTGAGCAAGGTAGCCTGGCTGAAAGATGAAAGTGAAAGAAGAAAGTAAGAAATCTAATTTGAATAGGTTTAAGCACTGGAGCAGGACTAACACCATGCATGCCACATAGGAAGGTAAGAATAAGAACATTTTATTTTATTTGTGCTTTGTGTGTGTGTGTGTGTGTGTGTGTGTGTGTGTGTGTGTGTGTGTGTGTGTGTGTGTGTGTAATATTATATGTGTGGGATATAGATGGTTTCAACTGTCCCTGATGTAACAGAATATCTCTGATTTTGCCTCATATTTTGGTCTGCTCCTCATAATGTTTGTGTTTTGTTTGGCAAATGAGTGAGTACTGGTAATTAAATAATGACAAACATTTGAGCTTCAAATATACTAGACTTCAAAAATTATACTGAAGCAAAACTTGTTATTTTAGCAATTTTCTAAGAATATAAGAGAAATACCTGTCAATGATTTTGGCTGTTTGCTCCCCATTTTTTGCATTCTCCTTGATTCTTAAACTAACAGGTTGAAAGGTATATGGGGAGGGGTTGCAGTGGGTTTCACACTATATTCTGACAGCAGTGAGATAAGAAAATGGCTGTGTTTAGTGGGTACTGAGGCAGTCTATGGAGGAGAGTGACTCACTCCATATGTTGTCAATCACAAATAATAGTCATTCATCTGTTGTAATACAGTCCCACTCAATTCCAGTTAGCCTCACCCATTTGTTTTCTGCAGCTGTACTTGCCTTGAAGTCTGCAGCTACCAATAACCCCGGGATTCAAGAAGCTCGGAGCAAGGACGGTTTTAGCCTTGCGCCGAGCGTCCTCACAACAGATGGCGCAGCAGCGCCATATGAATATGTATGAGGGCATGCCGCTGCACGCTCGACGTGCACAGGAAACATGTGCGAGTGCAGGGGGCATGTACAAGTGCTCTACGGAGGTGTAAACATGCCCCAACAGTTGCAAAACCTACTATGCCTACTAGTAGAGCCTGCCTCTAATAGTACGTCAGTAATTCAGTGTCCGTGGATACCAAAATGTATGCTAAGCATACAAAAGTGTCCATGAACAGTGAAATAAAATCGAAGTAGTAAACACACAAGCACGTAGTGGAATGTTGAGCCCTGTCCCTAAAACTTTCACAATTAGATTCCCTCTGTCCCTATTATACATTTGAATTGCTGCAATATCGAAGGTGTAAGCAAAGCACAGCATGTTTGCATGTCGTTGCTCTCCGCCGAGCGTAGCTTACACATCAAATTCAGTCAAATAGAGAAAAACATGCTGAATCAATGTAAATGTCAATAGTGTAGTGTTTAGAGCATCCACCTAACGAACAGGTATTCATGATTCGAGCCCAGCAATAGCACATATAATTTTTCATGTGGAATGAATGTTGTTTTGCTGTAAAACCGACATAAGAGTATCGCATGGGATATTTAACTTAAATATCATTCAAGCAAAGTGGCACTGTCATAAAGAATAAGGTACTAGTAAGCAGGTGTAAGCACAAATAAGCAGCAGTAAACACATATAAGTACCAGTAAGCAAGTCTGAGTGCACTTACACGGGTCTAAGCAGTGCCCAGCATAGGAAATGTATATAAGTATATACAGATATATAATACATATATATATATATATATATATATATATATATATATATATATATATATATATATATATATATATATATATATATATATATATATACATACACACACACACACACACACACACACACACACAGATATATATATATATATATATATATATATATATATATATATATATATATATATATATATATATGTGTGTTGTATATATATACATCTATATGAAGAAAGAACGACATAACAATAAAGCATACAAAAGGAATGAGAGGGGAATCAACAGCAACCCCAGTATTATATAGTGCTGTCAGCGTATGTCATATCCAGCTGGGCAGGAGTGAGCAAAGCACTGCTACTCACACCACAGGCAGGATATTACCAGTGGGAGTAACATTGTTGATTTGCTAAGTCTACTTTACACACAGAGGGTAGCACCTGGTGGGACTACCCAAAAATTGATAGGCTATTTGGCCATCCGACCATTACACAAGCAAGGGCAGGTATGCTCAAGGACTAAATGGTGGGAGAGCCTGAGAATACATGGGTTGGGACAACATACGTGTAGGGCCCCTAACACTCAGTAGAGGGCAATGTGTGGAGGTGTGTCATGGCTGCAATAACAAGTGGACAATGGATGGTATGTGTGTATGTTGAACACGGGTGGGGTGGAGGAACTATAGGTATGAAATTATGGAGCTAGGCATGCCAGGGTTGGATGGGCTGGTTCTAATTGGACTGCCCCATGGATGTCAGCGAGTTTGTTATAAGTATATATGCATACACACATGCAGACATCAATATGTAGAAGTACATTCTCTGTAACACATTCATTCCATTTGCACATATAAATAACCTGAATGTGCCCTTATACACCTCAACAGTAGATAGAATAATAGGTTGTGCATAAGAGGGAAGGGACAAAACTGCTAAAATGCAGAAGTGTGTACAATGTCCGAAGTCAGTGCTGTGCTAATAAAAATCAAATGTGCGGACTTTCCCACACATGGAATCATTCCTGTGATCTGCCTGCTATGGCAATGCCAATTACTAAACTTGTCTATTTGTAAAAGAAATACGCCGAACACGTACATAATTAGGCTCTCATGTGTAACGTGTGCATTACCACATAGTCATACATATTAATTTATTGTAGTGTCAGGTTAACGGGAGTAAGGATGTAATGAAGTATAGAGTCTAATCTTGACATAAACACATGCGTGTCCCATGTGGGACAACCCAAAAATTGTGAATAGTATTCTTTTGGTCACTCATGTCACCAATGTTTGTGGACTAAACGTTTGGGAATTCTGAGGATACGTGGAGTGAATCAACCGATGGGATGGGTCTATAGGAGCAGGGAGTGGCCAATGTGTAGTGGTGTGGATACACCACGAATCCAACTGGAGAATGGATGACTGCAGTGTTAGGGAGGCGTTGGGGTGTGTATTTGGGGAACCAGGAGCCATGGGTATACGGGTATATATGAAAATGAAGCAGCACAGCAATAGTGTACTGGTTAGAGCAACCGCCTAAGAAACAGACATTCCCGTACCTAATCCCACTGCATTACATACCATTTACCATCGGTAATCTGTACATGAACATATTGCAACATCTGTCCGCTGTATAACCTGCAAAATAACAATTAAAAGGTAACTGGAGCAAAGTGTCAGTGTCATAATGAATAAGGCACTAGTAAGCATGTTTAAGAATATATAAACACCAGTAAGCATGTGTAAGTGCGTTTGCGCGGGGTATGCATTGCTTTACAGACACATATATATAGAGAGATAGAGTTGCAGACATATATATATATATATATATATATATATATATATATATACACATACACACATATATATATATGTGTGTGTGTGTGTGTGTGTGTGTGTGTGTGTGTGTGTGTGTGTGTGTGTGTGTGTGTGTGCATGTGTGTGTGTATGTGTGTGTGTGTGTGTGTGTGTGTGTGTGTGTGTGTATGTGTGTGTGTGTGTGTGCGTAGATATACACAGATATACAGCTATGATAGGAAACAGCACACAAGAATGACATATGTTCACAGGCTATGCCGATGGAAGTGAGGGGCCCAAGCAAGAAACATGAAACAAGTAGCATGACCTTCCACGTCCCCAGCCGGACACAGAAAACATACACACAATCAATGTAAAGAGTCCACTGCTCCCCAGACCACAGGCAAGATACAATTGGGGGGGTACACAGTGCACCCATAAATTCTAATCTTGGAACACAGACAGGAGCGTCCCTTGCGGGACACCCCAAAAATTGGCAAAACCAAAAGAAGGTGATAGACCGAACATTCTGGCTGGGGTGTATACGTACTCGGAATACAAGGGTGGGAAAGCCTGATGACCCATGGGTTGAGACAATTGTATGAAATGGGTCCCGTGAAGTGGAGAGTGGGCAGCATGTAGTGGTGTGTCCAGAACCGACCAGGACCCAGAGTAAGGATGGGTGCTGTAGAGGAGGTGCAGGTGGGGGAACTATGGGTAGCTACTTATGGGTCTTGGTGTGCAGGTGTTGGCTGATGTAGACCTATATGGACAGCCCTAGGGATGTAAGCGAATGTGCTCATTGGGCAGAGGCGTTGCTCAATGAGCAGCCATACCCACTACGAGTCCCACTGCAACAAAGTGTAATCTATATGGCAAGGAATGGAATAACCAGATGTAGATGTATATATGTAGAGGTATGTGTGTGTATATCTACCCATAGCAACATAGAGATAAGCCTCTCCCTCTCCATAGTACAAATGTATACATACAGAGACAGAATACAGATACATACCCACACGACCCAGCACTACCAGGTTATACCTCATACCATGCTTTTTGGCCCCAAAACTCAGACCAAACCACAAAAGGAGGGGGAGTATCCATATTTATCAAAGATATCCACACCTCCAGGTTAGTGGCACTGCACGAAGCATTGGAGACCATCCATGTGCAACTAACAGTGGGCAAAACTGCCTTTCAGTTTGTAGCCTGCTACAGACCACCCTCCCAAACTCAGGAATCCCACTCGGCTTTCCTGAGAACACTGGAGAATATGAAGGTCTCTCCAAATACCATTATATTGGGTGACTTCAACTACCCAAACATAGACTGGGAGCACTACTCAAGCCCCAACAACCTTGCCCAATGGTTCCTAGAATTTATAAATTCAAATGCTATGGAACAACTGGTCACCACTCCCACAAGAGGGGAAAACATATTGGACCTGATCATCACCAACATGGGGACTCTATGTTCCATACCAGAGGTATACCTCTCATTGGTAAGATCTGACCATAAATTAATCTCACTGGACAGCCATATCCCATCCCCACCCCCAGCCAAGAAAACCACAGTGAAGAACTTCTCAAAAGCAAACTTCAAACTTCTCAAAACTGAGGTGGAATCCTTCAAAGCCCCCGGGCCAGTGGAAAATATGTCACAAACTGCAGAATCCTTTACAAACGCATTCTAAGGACACCTACAGGAATGCATGGATTGTGCTATCCCAAATAAAACCAAGACTCACTCCTCCAAAGGCTGGAGACCTGTCTGGTAGACCCCAGCCATAAATAAGCTATTCACCAGAAGGAGGAAGCTACTACATGATAGAGCAAAATCCCATAAAGGGAAGGCATCTCTGATCAGTACTAGCAAGAAACTACGATCCCTCATAAAATCATCTAAGGCCAGCTTCGAAAGAAAAATTGCACAAATTGCTAAAGATAATCACAAGGCCTTCTTTAGTTATGTCAGGAACCTGGGTGGCAACTTCCAGATATGCTCTGAGTTAGTGCAAAATGACAAAAAATACACTGAACCCACAGACATTACCAACATCCTGGCAGACAGGTTCAATGCAAACTTCTCCCCCCTTCCCCCCCCGAAAGAGCAAATGTCTATCCCAACAGAGTGTAGCCTCCCTGACATCACAGATGCACAGGTGAGAGCTGCCCTTTCCAAAGCAAAAACCACAGCATCAGTGGGACCGGGCGGTGTCCTGGGCTGCGTCTTACACAAGCTCCAAGAAGAACTGAACCCTCACATAAAGTCACTGTTCAGTCTCAGCCTTACTACAGGATATGTACTCAAGAAATGGCGTACAGCAACAGTGGTCCCACTCCACAAAGGTGGTGCCACAATGGACCCTGGAAACTATTGCCCTATAAGCCTGACTAGCCTGGTCTGCAAAGCTATGGAGCGTATCATCATGGAACTCATAAACAAAGACATTGGGAACCTCCAAGTACTGGATCCTACCCAATTCGGCTTTGTTAAGGGCAGATCTTGCCTCTTGAACCTGGTTGACTTCTTTGAAACAGTCACCAAGGCCATAGATGAAGGGAAGGTAGCCCACACAGCCTACCTGGACCTTGCAAAAGCCTTCAACACAATACCCCACTTGGGCATCATAAATAAGCTCACCAGCTTAAATATCAACCCCTATGTCACAAGATGGGTTGCAAACTGGCTCAGGGATAGAACCCACATGGTCAGAATTGCAGGTGTCATGTCAGACTCTAAACCAGTTACAAGTGGCATCCCACAAGACTCAGTCCTGGGACCTCTCTTGTTCGGTATATATTTCTCTGAGGTACAGGCTAACATGGGAGGACTATGGCTGACCAAGTTCGCAGATGACTGCAAACTGGGTGCCATAATCGACTCGCTGACTGACACAAGCATCCTCCAAAAGGGTCTCACAGAGACGGATAACTGGTGCCAGGGCCATGGCCTAAAGCTAAATGCCAAAAACTGCATAGTCATCCCCTTTGGGAAAAACAAAGTGCCCACAAATGACCACATAGGTGGTAATCCATTAAGTACAGAAGAAGTAATTAGGGATTTGGGGACCCAAGTAGACAGCTATCTCTCCTTTGACAATCACGTTGCCAAAGTGGTTAGAAAGACCTTCTATATAGCCCACCTTATCATGAAAAGGTTCACATCTAGATCAAGAGAGGTCATTGTGCCCCTCTACTCATCACTCATCAGGCCCATAATTGAATACAATGCCCCATTTGGGATGTACCTTACCCGACACCTGCAGCAACTGGAAAGACCCCAAAAGTACCTCAGCAAGAGGATCAATGGACTCAAACAGATGCCCTACGCAGTTAGGCTAAAGAAACTCCAGCTCTACTCGGTTGCTTACCGCCTACTCAGAGGCGATCTGTGCCTGACGTATAAAGCCATGTCCAACCCAGAATTAATGGACATGCTCCACCTCAGGAAATCCAAATCCCTTAGAGCTACACGCTCCAGGGACTTAAACCTCAGCACAGAAATAAATAGGACATGCTGGAGATCAAGAGAGGTCATTGTGCCCCTCTACATATCCCAGAGGCTCCCCTCACTCTGGAACAAAATCCCAATCCATGTTTGGCAGAGCTCCTCAATGACCCTCTTCAAGAGAAATCTTGACGAGTGGATGGGAGATTGTAGGTTTACCCCTGGGATCTCTTCTGTGTCCCTACTAGACAGAGGCACAGTAAACTAACCTTAAAAGGGCTATCTTCTGTGACCTATTATACAGAGGCACAGTCAACTAATCTAAAAGGGTGGCAAAAGACAAACACACTCTGGCTAGGCTTATAAATGCTCTAGGGCAGATAGCCTAGTACCAACCTATGAACTTATGAACCTATATAAATATATACATATGCAGACAACCATAGACGCATATGTTGTTAGCTATATATATATATATATATATATATATATATATATATATATATATATATATATATATAGACAACAATATATAAATATATACATGTATGCATACATATACAGATATATCTGTATATAGTAATGTATATATATATATATATATATATATATATATATATATATATATATATATATATATATATTCACTTTGAATAATCAAATGTTCAGAACATCAACATTCTGATCATCGAGACCAGGACATCAAAGCTCAGAACATCAAAAATTCAAAATGAACCGTAAAAAAAAATCACAAACACTATGTTATGCAGGGGGGCTTCGCTCCCCTGCACCCCCCATGTGGGGGACTGTACCCCCAACCCCCCTACTTTAATATTCCAACTCCAAGATCGCACTACAGTGGGGTAAGGGAAATCTCCCGTTTACCGCTATATGCGGTAGTGCTAAACAAGAGATTTCCCATACCCTACCTGCAATGCCAACACTCAGACACACACACACACACACAACATGCAGGGCACCTTGCTGCCCTGCATACACACCCAACATTCCACAATCTCACTTACCTGGTACTTCCACTTTAAACCTTCGATGTTCTGAACATCGATGTTCCGGTCTCGATGATCAGAACTTCGATGTTCTGAACATTCAATGATTTAAAGGGAACCCATATATATATATATATATATATATATATATATATATATATATATATATATATATATATATATATATTTATATGTGCGTGTGTGTGTGTGACTGTAAATATACACATGTATATAGCTATGATATGATACAGCAGTTACGAGTTACATATGTTCACAGGCCGTGCATATGGGGGTGAAGGGTCCAATAAACAAATGTGTAACACGTAGCATCAACTCCCCCACCCCACAGCTAAGCAGGTGAGACATACAGACACACAATAAAAGTAAACACACCACTGCTTCCCAGACCACCGGCAGGATACTACCAGTGGGAGAGACCTGCCAGGTCTAATCTTGAAACATAGACATCGATGTCCCTTGTGGGACACCAAAAATTAATGATCATCGGAGGCAGTCCCGGTAATGACTCATCAAACCAGGCTGTAGATGTACATGGACCAGTAGGTTGAAGTCTGATAACCCATGGGGTCGACACAATGTACGACATGTGTCCCGACATGGGGAGACTGGGCAGTATGTAGTGGTGTGTTTATACCCCACCTGCACCCACAGTAAGGATGAGTGCTCTAGAGAAGTGGCAGGTGGGGGAACTATGGGTATGCAATTATGGGCCTAGGCGTGCAGGTGTTGGCTGGCGCAGTCATATTAGGACCACCCCGGTAGATGTAAGTAATACTCCGAAATGGGCATAGCTGATGCCCATACCTATCAACCCCTAAGAGCAAATCTACTGGACAGGACATAAACCATTGGGGGAACAAATAGGGACCATGCCTCTGAACTGTCCCCAATTTCCAGGGGCATCCCTGATTTTGACTCAATTTCTAACTCTGTCCCACTTAATCCCTCCTAAAACTAGTGACTCCTGGAGAAAAGGTGGTGAATTACACGTAATGAATAATGACAACAATTAAGAGTTATAAACATCATTCACCTCAGAAAATGTGTATGAATTCATATACTCTGTCTCTGTCAATGTGTCAGGTTAATAGCACCAATAATTTAAATGTGTCCCTGATGTTGTTATGACGTGTCCATGATTCAGTTGGCATTTTTCCCCAATCGTATGAGAGGTCTGATAGGGACAGAAAGCACATATTCCACTGACAACTTTAGAAAGATGATAGAATATTAGGTATGCAGCAGCATGACTTGGCTGAAGGATGTGGGTTCCAAAACTCAATTACTTGTTTATATTGAAGAGTGTCAGTTCCCATGTATTAGCCAGACAGGTGCAGATTGTAAGAGGAACACACCAATAATATGAATTAAACTCTGGACAGGCCGCGGATTCCATACAGTCGAACGGCTTGCTTTCGCTTAATGGGCAGCCATTCCCAATACTGTAGGCATGTAATCCGATGTAATAGGCATTACAAGGTAATATCATAGTCCTCACTCCCACTCAGGGATGTGAGTGTCAGATGCAAACACCAAATGTAGTGCATTTGTAAGTGCGGGAGCAAGCGGGTGTAAGCCTGTTTGGCCGCCAGTATGCGAATATTACACTGGTGAAGCAATGCAGAGGCTAACTGAGTATAAGAAACTGTAACAGGAAGTTAGCATTGCTTAGCTCCACACAAACCCATGCACACCCACTCACAGCTGCTTTAATGTGCCTTAATCACTCCGTATCCAATGGCTTTGTTCTGCCCAGCAACAAAATAAACAGCCTCTGCAAGGCTCAAAACCAGGACCCTGCACACACATCTATTGTGATTTACCACTAAGCCATGGCAGATATACAGACGTCAGATCTTATCACAAACATATCATCCAGCGCAGTCATTCAACAGTACAGGAAATGTTTTCCATCATGTAGATGCATGTGTGAGTGTTTATGTACAGATGTAGATACATGCATATATATAGATATATCAAGAACATCCATGTGACAACAAAGCATTACAAAGGAATGAAAAGGGAAACACCAGCAATGCCTGTATTATGTAGTGGTGTTGTCATATGTAATATCAAGACTCCCTCAGACAGACATGTGTCATTAATACATGCAAACATTAGTACATTGGCCAAATACATCACTCTGTGCATTTTATTTACATTAACACAACAGTTCCTGTCCAATCATTATGTGAGAACAGTACTCTTGCAAGGTGCTGTGTGCGACATCATCATCATGATAAAGGTAAATGGGGTAACCATAGAGGGACCGGTAGTGTTGTGTGTACAATGGGGTTGTCTGCATCACGTGTACCTGGAACCTTTAGGTGTCATCTGCATACCAGGATCATGTGCCTGAGAGACAGGGGTGAGGCCAACTGGAGTATGTTGTGATGTATATTAAAAGGGTTATGTGTCCGGTGGACACATGTGTGAAATGGACAGCTATGTATGGGGCAAATGTTGTTCTAGGAACCGAGTGGCCTTTTGTTTCCGTATGGTGAGACTGGGATGTGGGAGAAGTAGAGTAGGTATGTTCGTGGAAGAAAGGTTGGGTAGGATGACAGACAAGACAGCATACAGGGTCAGTATATGACACATGTGGTGGGATACACCTCGGACGGGGAGGGGTGTTTGGCAGTCACAAGCCCATGAGCTCCCAGATGGGAACAGTGGAATGGAGGTCCCTAGCCATGGGCAGCCACCACTACACCAAAACAGCCGCAAAGGTGGCAGTGCTGGGGGCTGTCTAGGAGGGGCAGGCTCACCCTGTAAATGTGACACTCTGCCCTCAAGCTGGTGTATCTGGCCTCAAAACCCCTTACTGAGCCCCCTATGCACCATATCCAGGACTGTACGACAGCGGACATGTTCCTGTCTGGACCTGCTCCCAGGGGGGACAAGCCCCATCCTCAGTGGCAGTTCCACCAGAAGGTGGTGCAGAGCCAACAGAGATGGAAGTCTAAGGCTGGGCTCCAGATGTGCTGGTTCCTGTTGCCATGGCCAGCTGAAGTGGGACAGGAGGTTCTGACAGGACCTCCAAACCCATACAACCTATGGTGTTGCAATTTAAACATGGATATGGGTTAGTAATAGTCAACAGCATTCAGGATTACTTATAACAGCATGCATAGATATGACCATCATCCCAACACAACAGATGATATGCATTTGCAGAGAGAGCACAACACATGCATATATACTGCATGACATCTGTACAAAGTGTAGAAGACTTGTGGCTGCAGCTATGAACAGTGGCCCATTATTGGCATGTCACTGAGAACGCCAGACAGTGTCTGTCATACCACTGTTTCATGTGACATATGTCCAATCAGCGATGTGATGGCAGTAACCCATTACTATCACCATGTACTGACTGCAATCCTCACACTATACTCCTGCAGTTCACAGATGTGTGTTCAGTGAGTAACACAGGAAACAAATGGTTCCACACACTGACCAGTCCACAGATGGCCCTACAGATAGGGGTCCCTCACAAACAGAGCACTGTCTTGTCAGTTTTAAAACATGCAGAATAGCCATCACTACACACAACTTGTTAAACAGGCGTTAGTCTCAATGAAGCATAGCTACACTTAAATGCTGTAGTCATGTCTGGCACATCACCCTCCTGTCTTTAGGCTATTTCCCACTGTGTATGTTGTTTGAGGAACATCCAGATATCATCTGTGATTCCGTTTACCAAACATCAGATCTAGGTACCACTCACAGCAACTGTCATGGGCAAACACCAGCATGATGTTCCTAGATATTGTACTGTGTGTCCATGCAATTGGCTATGGGAACATCATATCGGCTGTTTCACATGCAATCAGCTAGAGGAGGACTGCAATAGGTGCAGACACCATCTCTTGATCATGAGCATCACTTACAAAATACAAGCTACTGCTGCTGAGCAGGTGTACAACTCCACATCCACCAGAGAGTGTGTGGGAGGGACAGACAGAGGCAAAATACATCAGAGAAGTGCTTGGAGACTAAAACCTAAGCATCGTCTGTCACACACATACCAGTACAAGGGCTCAAACCCCTGACTGATTAGTCATTACTATTACAAGTGCATGCAGTTACTCCATGTACAACAAAGCTGATATGCTGGTGTGCTGTAAGAAAATATATGTGTGCTGGTGAGCGACATCTGCAACAGAGATATAGTAGACATACATTAGGTGTAGCACACATGGCTGTCCACATGAACGGATGTCATTGTTAACACAACCACACTGTCTAATGGACTCACATTGACAGACTTTGTCAGGCCCACAAATACACTTCCTAACTACTTAGTTTGCCACAATGCAGTAATGCACATGTACTACATGCACCACAGGGGATATCTGGAGATTCTGTGGGCTAGGGCATGTGAACATGTTTGACATCTGTGGGTATGCCAATGGGAGTTATACTGGGAGTTCCTGTGGTTGCGAGCATCATACCCCACACACAGACACAAGGTGCCAGTACTGACATGCATGTGTTCATTGCTTCATGGGTGTGTAGTGGTTGGCTGTCCAAGATGGATGTACAAGGCTGGGTGAAGGGTAATCCTTGGCATCACGCCACCCGACAATGGTGTGCAGTGTGGTACAGGGGTGTAGTGTCTGCAATGTCCCACACAGATGGGTATTATATGAACTGTCCTGACATCCTGGTTACCATTGTGTATGGCCATAGCTTTGCAATGCATGTCATGTCTGTGTTTGATAGTCTTTGATATGGACATTGCCTGGGATGTGCACATCCCACAATAATGTACAGTGACATGTACAAGTGTACCTGGTTTGGCTGGCACATGTTGTGTACACAGACTGTTATCCTCAGATATGCCAATACTGGGCTGGTGTGGCAGGACTTGCTTATAGACAGCAGGTTGGCTCTGCACCTGCATTGATAGCATGATACAGGTATTACCTGGTGTCAGTGACATCGATCCATACAGGGCACATGTGTAAGGCATTGTATGGCCTATGTGGATCACATTTGATGGCACCACATATGTTGCAGGCTTCCAGTGGGGAACATAGTGAAGGCACATTGTCCGCAATTATGTGCCTATTGTACTGCTGTACAGGGTGCCATGTCATCTGCAGCCCATTGCAATCACACAATGCCTACTATCTGTCATCAATGTGCAGGGTACTAGCAACATAGCGGGATATTCTAAGCCAATGTGTTTGTGTATGACACATGGGTTCAGAACATATTCTGGGTAATAGTAGGGTTGCATACTTTGTTCACCAGGCCTTTTGCCAGATGTAGGGGCATGGCTTGCCAACACAGTCCCTTGGCTGACTGACATTTGTACTCCTCATGAGGTGGGCATTGTGACATATAATACGGACACCATATAGGGAAACTACAAAATCCACTCCCCAACATGTTCAGTGGTTAGGTTCATAGGTTCATAGGTTGGTACTAGGCTATCAGCCCTAGGGCTTATACAAGCCTAGCCATAACAATTCCCTGGCTATTTCTTCCCACATTATTTACTTTCCTGGACCCCTGTCTAGCAGGGTGACTGATGTGATCCCTGGGGTGAATTTCCTTCCTCCCATCCAATCGTCAAGGTTCCTCTTGAAGAGGTCCAAAGAGGCACTCTGCTTGACATGTATGGGCAATCTATTCCAGAGTCTGGGTGTCCCTGGGTCAGGAACCTATCCCTCCAGCATGTTTTGTTTATTGTGATGACAAGGTTTAGATCCCTGGAGCGTGTAGCTCTGAGGGATTAGGATTTCTTTAAGTGTAGCATGTCCAACAGATCTGGGTTTGACATGGCCTTGTATGTTAAGCAGAGATCGCCTCTGAGTAGACGATATGCAACAGAGTATAGCTGGAGTTTTTTAAGGTGGTCAGCGTAGGGCATCTGTTTTAGGCCTGTGATTCTTTTAGTGAGGTATTTCTGAGGCCTTTCCAGTTGTTGCAGATGTCTTGAGAGGTACATACCAAATGGGGCATTGTATTCTATAATGGGTCTAATGAGGGATGAGTACAGTGGGACAATGACCTCCGTTTTTCTGGATGAAAAGCCCTTCGTGATGAGGTGTGCCACATAGAAGGATTTCCTGACTGTTGTGGCGATGTGGTTATCGAAGGTGAGACCACTGTCCACCTGTGTCCCTAAGTCTCTTATCACACTTTCTGTGTTTAGTGTACTGCCACCTATATGGTAATTCATGGATACATGTTTTTTCCCAAAGGGGATAACAATACATTTCTTGGCATTGAGCTTGAGCCCATGGCTCTGGCACCAAGCATCTGTTTCTGTAAGGCCCTTTTGTAGAGCAGCCACATTATTTGGGGATTCAATAATGGCTCCCAGTTTGCAGTCATCTGCAAACTTTGTTAGCCAGAGTCCCTTAGTGTTGACCTGTACTTCAGAGAAGTAGATGCCAAACAAGAGCGGCCCCAGGACTGAACCCTGAGGTACTCCACTTGTCACTTGTCTGGAGCTGGATTTGGAGTTGGCTACTTTTACAGTGTGGGTTCAATCAGTAAGCCATTTAGCAACCCATTGGATGACATAGGGATTAATGCCCAACTTAGTAAGTTTATCTATGATTCCAGAGGGGGGATGGTGTCAAAGGCCTTGGAAAGGTCTAGATAGGCTGTGTGGACCACCTTACCCATATCCATGGCTCTGGAGACTGATTCAAAGAAGTCAATCAGGTTCAGGAGACAAGATCGGCCCTTCACAAACCCAAACTGGGTGGGGTCCAGTGTTTGAAGGTTGCCAATGTCTTTGTTTATAAGTTCCATGATAATACGCTCCATGGCCTTGCAGATAAGGCTTGTCAGACTGATGGGACAGTAGTTTCCAGGATCCAAGGTGGATCCCCCCTTGTGGATTGGGATAACTGTAGCTCTGCGCCACTCAGTGGGCACGAAACCTGAGGTGAGGCTATGATTAAACATGACACTTAGGTGAGGTGCCAGTTCATATTGTAGTTCATGTAGTACACTGCCCGGGATGTCATTTGGTCGCATGGATGCTGTATTTTTGGCTTTAGAGAGTGCGTTTTGTACCTGTGTGGCCATTATTACTGGAATTTGGCAATCTTCCGGTATTGAGATGGGCCATTTAGGGGGTGAGAGGGGGGTGAAGTTGGCACTTAATCGATCTGCCAGGATATTGGCAATGTACTTTGGATCAGTGTATTTAATGCCATTCTGTTTTAGCTCAGAGCAGATCTGAGCATTGCCATTTAGATTCTTGACATAGTTATAGAATGCTTTGTGGTTGTCTTTGGAATCTTTGGCAATTTTATTTTCGTAACTAGCTTTGGAGGATTTTATGAGGCATCTCAGTTTCTTACTGAGGCTAGTAAGGGAGTTTTTTGCATCCTGGGATTTTCCTCTTTTCTGCAAAAGTTTCTTCCTTTTGTTGTAAAGTTTGTTTATGGCAGAGGACCACCAGATTGGCTTCCTGTTTTTGGATGAGAGCATTTTGGTTCTATTTGGGATGGCACGATTCATGCATGAGTGGATGTGCTCGTACAGTGCCTTAGTGTAGGATTCAGCAGTTGAACTTTCAGTTCCCGTCTGCATGGATGTCATGAAGTTTGTCACTTCTGACTTGAGTAGCATGAAGTTGGCTTTGGAGAAGTTTTTTATGGTGGTTTCTTTACTGGGGGGTGGGGGTGGGATGTGGATGTTAAGGGTGATTAGCTTATGGTCAGACCTGACTAACGAGGGGATGACCATAGGTATGGAGCATTGATTTCCCATGTTGGTAATGACCAGGTCTAAGATATTGGAGCCCCTGGTGGGACTATGGATTAGTTGATCCAGGGTGTTGGAATTTATGAATTCCAAGAACCGTTGCACAAAGGTGTTGGGACATGAGTAGTTTTCCCAGTTAATTGCAGGGTAGTTAAAATCACCCAGTATTAGGGTGTTTGGTTTTATCTTAATATTTTCCAGTATGTTTAGAAAGGTGTAGTGAGAATCTTGGGGTATGGTGGGGGATCTGTAGCAAGCTACAATTTGGATTGCATTCTTACCTAGTGTTAGTTGCACTTGGAGAATTTCAGACACATTGTGTTGGCCAACTAGCCTGGTGGTGTGAATATCCTTGGTGAATATTGACACTCCTCCACCTTTAGTGTTTCGGTCCTGGTTTGGTGGCCGAAAAGTGTGGTAAGAGTTGTAGCCTGGTATTGCAGGTGTGGTCTCTGGAGCCTTGAACCAGGTCTCAGTTACTGCACAGATATCGATGTTCTCCATTTTTAGGAGTGCCTCGAGAGAGTGCATTTTAAGGTTTAGACTTCTAGCATTGAGTAGCATTATCTTCAGATTTTGCATGCTTGTACCTGTTATGGTGGTGGTGGTTTTTGTATTTTGAAGTTTGCCTAAAAAAGGCACTATAGGGATGGCAAGAGCCTTAGCCAGTAACCTAAATCCCAGGGGCGACAGGTGCAGACCATCTCTGGCAAAGCATCGTGGTCTGTCAATCATGTCATCCCAGGCAGACAGATACTGGATCCCCTTTGAATGACACCATAAGCTTAGCCAATTGTTGAAGTCAATCATTTTATCCTTATATTGTGGTATCATTCTGGGCAAAGGCAGGATGCTACTCAGGGCTAGGGTCATACCTGTCTGGGCCACATGATCCGAGAGCTCTTCCATGTCTCTTTTCATGTAGTCCAGGGAGGTACGTCTCAAGTCATTCACTCCAACATGGACAATGACAGAGTCATATTTGTACTTGTTGTGGAGTGACTTGAGTGCATGCGTTATCTGGCGGATCCTGGCACCCGACAGGCAGCTGACTGTAATTTTCTCCTTATTCAACCTGGTGAGAGGGACATCAGTGTGCCGGACTATAGAGTCACCTATGACTAAAGTGTTAGGTACATTGTCTTGCCTTAGGGGCTGTTGCTGGGTGGCACACTGGTGTTGTGAACTATGTGACACATTGGTTGTGATTGGTGCTTGTTTGCGTTTCAGCTTCAGAGGTCTTTGTTGCTTGGGCAGGTTACAGTTAAGGGCCTCTGCATATGTGGATTTAGTGTTGCTATATGTGGGTGTTGGTGGTGCGGGTTTAGAAGGGCTATGTGTTGCTTGAGGTGTAGTGTGGGTGTTAACCTTCTCCTCTTGACTGTTTAGCACAATCTTGGGTGGAGAGAGCTTTGCTTCCATTTTGGCTATGTAAGTGCATCTCTCACAGGTTGTAGTGTTGGGTGGTAGGAGGAGAGGGTTGTCTGTGTACATGAGGCAATTGCTGCATTGCCCCAGTATGCCCAGATTCACCAGGTGGACAGGAGAAATCACCGGAAGCTGACCCTTGGACATGCCTGGTTTGGGGCTCTTTTTTTTTTCTTTGTAAAGTATAGGAGCTGTTTCCTTAGCAAGGTACTTTGCAATTATAGGCTGTTTAGTGCCTACTATTAATTTCTCCTTGTTAACAAGGAGAGTTCAGTGTTTGTATGAGTTTAAGGCTTCCTAGTGCTTTCCAGCAGGTATTAGAGAAAGTGCTAGTCACAGGGATGCTTAAAGGTAAGATTGAAAAGAATGCACTCTGCAGTGTGCACTAGAGAAGTTAGATGTGAAAGTAGGTAACTTGAGTTTTACCTGTTTAAAAGTTAAGGTTTAGTGTAGAGTTACTATTTTTAAAACAGCAAGATGGATTGAAAGGGGTGGTCACTTTTGTATTTTGGTACAATGAAATACTGTAGGATGGCCAATAAATATAAATAATTGAAGGGGTGGGATTTCAAAAATGATGATTTTGTGATTACTCACATAAGCCAGTGAAAGTAGAGAGAAATGAGATATATGGTCAGATTAACATAAGAGGCGGGCCACTAGAAAGACAATGGTATTAAAATTCTGCCTGACTCAGAACAGAGAGAGCTGTGGTCTCTTTTGAAGTTTTAATATGCTGTTAAAACAGAATGCAAGCAAAACACAAGGTAAAGAAAACAAACTACAGTATTCAAAATATAGAAAGGCACTACAGTAATACAAAAAATAAAAGCAAACTAACCTTTTCTTCACAGCAAAGTGTATCAGAGTCTGGATGAGCCTTTCTGGTAAAGCTCTGAAATGTTTTAGTTTACTCCTTAAATAGAAATTTTAGTTCCTAGCTCCACCCCCTCTGTTAACAAGTGATTAACCTTAAGTGACCTCTTCTGTCTTATGAATGAGTCCTTAATTAATCAGTTCTTATTTCTGCCTGACTTAGAACAGAGAGATCTGTGGTCTCTTTTGAAGTTAGATACTCACAGCCACCTCCACAAAGGCTCTGACTGTCAAACACACAAACACACACACACACACACACACACACACACACACACACACACACACACACACACACACACACACACACACACACCTGCCATGTCTTGGAATAGAACCCCCGACCTAACTAGTGTATCACACTAGAGGATTATGGCATGCACTACAAAGATTACTGGGTTACAGCAGTTCCAGAGGTGTATTACTAGGTGGGTGACAACAGCAGGATTGCCAAAGGTGGTTATGTGAATTGTAAAGAGTGTACATTCTCTAAAAAGCATTGTTCTTTTTTCAGGCAGACAGAAACACATACAGTTGGCTTCTTTTGGAATAGAACCCCTACCTAACCAGTTTATCACATTACAGCAATACGCAGTTACAGCATGCACTCTGGAGAATACTGGGTTACAGCAGTCCTAGAGGTGTATTTCTAGGTGGGTGACATCAGCAGGATTACCAAAGGTGGGTATGTGAATTATAAAGAGTGTGCATACTCTAAAAGGCATTGTCCCTTTCTCAGACAGAGAGACACACACACACACAGTTGGCCTCTCTTGGAATAGAACCCCTGCCTAACTAACTTATCCACCTACAGCAATACCCAGTTACAGTATGCGCTATGGAGAATACTGGGTTACAGTAGTCCAAGAGGTGTATTTCTAGGTGGGTAACATCAGCAGGGTTGCCAAAGGTGGGTATGTGAATTGTAAAGAGTGTGCATACTCTAAAAGCATCATTTATTTCACTGGCAGACACACACACACAGTTGACCTGTCTGGGATTAGAACACCTACCAAACTAGTTTAACACACTACGACATTATGCAGTTACAGCACATGGCATGGCAATTATTGGGTTACAGCAGTCCCAGAGGTGTATTTGTAGGTGGGTGACATCAGCAGGATTGCCAAAGAAGGGCATTTCAAGTGTACTGCGAGTTGTACATGTCTGTTACCTGCGTGTACCTGCTGCTTACTGTAACGAAAACACATTTACACTTGCTTAAAAGTGTCTTATGCAGTCCTAATTGACAGTTTCAATAAGGCTTGCAGGTCTTGAACCCTGGACCATGCACACTAAGGTCACTGGATGTACCACTAAGCCATTGGGGTTATATACATGTTGCATGGAGTCTATAATGCACATCTTACTACAGGTATTCCACAGTACTGAAAACAAATGGGACAGTTACTTTGTGTACATATGTACAGTACCCTTGAATGTACTGTACTCTGTGAAACAACAAAGACAAGTCCACACCTGTACAACTGTCATAACTACACACACACACACACACACACACACATATATATATATATATATATATATATATATATATATATATATATATATACACACCTACGGGATTTGTACACATATATATATATATATATATATATATATATATATATATACAGCCATATATATATATATATATATATATATATATATATATATATATATATATATATATATATATATATGTGCACACATACACAGACACACACACACACACATCTGAATACCTTTTGTGACACAGAAGGGTTCCAAAGGAACTGACATGTACACAAAACAGAGGCATCTCTTGTGTTATATTTAAATCTTAAGCAGTTCACCAGAGAAAGGATGGTTGTTGTGTATGTGGAGTTTGGGGTGGGGAATGATGGCTAATGTAATCTACCTCGGGGATTGTGGAGTTAGGGTGGGGGAATGATGAGTATGGACCTACACCCCAGTGACCACTTCTGTGTCACCACTCAACAGTGGCACAGGAAAATAACATACCCAACTGTAGTCGTGCTTAACTGTGTATTCTTTACCATTCCTAACTATGTAATTCTTTGTAGACACTGGTCACCACAGATGGCTACCATGGTGTGCTAAAAGACATTACACATGTGTATGCCTGGCTACAGGGTAGTCACACACACAAACACGCACACATTTACCAGTATTGTGCATTCACGTCTTGCCTATGTTAAGGTAACTAGTCAGTGGTATGCAGTTGGGGTATGTGCCACAGAACACATACAATTACACTTACTCTGATTCTACTTCTGAGCTGGGTGACATCACAGGACCGATTATTTGCAGTGGGGAGAGGGGAGGAGAGAGGTTTAGCAGTTGACAAGGATAAAGGCCAGTGCAAAAGAAGGTATCTCTTTGGAATGCAGAAAAACCTCCTGTCATGACAGAATGCAGACGCAAATACACACACACAACCACTCTCAGCCATTTCCTGACACACACACTCAGGCATTTGTTGACACACACTCAAACACACTCAGCCATTTGCTGACACACACTCAAGCACGCACACAGTTGCCAGTGGTGGGATCAGAACTCCTGCCTATCTACAGATCACTATTACAGTACTACGTAGTTACGAGACAAGTCACAGAGATTACACATTCCAAGACAGTCAGACTGCCCTTCTAAGACTGAGAACGACAACAGGGAGACTGATAGTCATGAAGTACATCGCTGTAAACCTGTGTGTTTAAAGTAGGTGTCCATTGCAAACTGTATGCACAAACAAGACATATCATCTGCAGGTAGGCCTGAGATGTATAGTTTTAGCACAATGGGGACCTGAACTGGAGTATGGCTATCTGTGGAATGGACAACTACTATCACTATATAGGGTTACAGTGGGCATGTTCATACACTTAGTAGCACAGGACTATTTGGGATGCACTATGACTACAATTACAAAAGGTTATACTGGGTATGCTCATACACTTAGTAACAAAGGGCTTGTTGGATGCACTGACTCAAATTACATAAGGTGGCAGTGGGTACGTTCATACACTTAGTAGCACAGGGCTGTTTGGGATGCACTTTGATTCTAACCACTGAAAGCCACAGTGTGCATGCTCATACACTTACATGTACAGAACACATTGTAATGGACTCCTATTGTAAACACACAGGTTTACAGCTAGGTACATCTTACCTGTCAGTATATATGCATATAATACTGGTTTACTACCTGACACCTGTATGTGGCCTGTAAATGATATATCTGTGTCTGTGTTGTGTGATACACATGCTTACATGTACATGAAGAACTGACATATATATGTTAAGTATACATATTCATGCATGTGTGGACGTGACAGACAATAGGTTACCTGGGTCAAACAGGTGGGTGCTACCTACAACATGTGTCACACACCTTGCTGCCCTGAAAGGCATACATTGATAGCAGGTTGTGGACAGTGGCATTATACGTGGAACAGTGGCATGTGCAAGCATAATGTGTGAGCCACCTTGTGTAATGGTACTGAGGTGCAGGTGTCAAGATGACATCTCCTGGCTGTGTTAGTAGTTGTCATTATTAGCAGGACTGTTACCCTAAGTACATCTCACATTGGTCATATATGCAAGTTCTGCTGCTGTCCATCACCTTACATGAGGCATTTGCTACCAAGCACATTAATGCCACTCGCAGTGATGTCATGGTATGAGTGGCAACTGCTAGACCAAAACAATGAGCCAATGTCCTGCTGTTATTATGAGGTTGTGCAGTGTCTGTCATTCCAGGCTGACATGACCGAACGACGAGCCTTCAGCACAGAGCACATGCATCCATGTTTCACGTGTGTGTGGATAATACCTAGGTTGCATTTACCCATACAGCCGCATTCCAAGGCAAATGTCGTACACCCAAAAGTAACACCCTGACACCTACAAGACAATTGCATTGGATGCTTATGCTAACTAGTGCTAGATGTGTCGCTTTAGTAATCCATTTGCTCAATGTAGATCCTTCAGTGGGGAATACTTACATCTGTGCAGTGAGGAACACCTGGCTGAAGGCTCTGTAGTGCACAATTGCACTACCACCATATAACTCAGATCCAGACATGTGGGCCATAACAGTGGTATGGACCATTCTAGGTAGTGGTGTACACATATTCATAAAGGCTACTCACATGTAAAGACCACTGCTCCGACATAACACATCACAGATGAGTCAGGTACAGGTGACAGTGGCAAATGCTGTATTCTAGGTTGTATCCTCATATACATCCACCACCTTGTACAAAGACTACCAACGCACATCCATATGTGGTATGACATAGTATGGTAGACCACCAGATAACCCTCGATTGGTGGACTGTACCTAGGCCTACATCAACTGTGCGAAGTACCGATGTACAGACACAGCTGCATAATGTGTTATGCAATGCAGTAATACCGCTGTTTGTAACCAGCTCAGTTGTACACATACCAGGGTCCCTCAGATGTTGTCAGCATTAACACAGTCAACTGTTACTGTACACCAGTAAACAACACTCTCATTGTTGGATATGACCTAACTGTACCTGCCCTGGATATGTATATCCCACACTCATACAACATAAATGACATTACCATAGCTTTCGTTATCCTTTCTACATACAGGTGGGTATAGTCATTACACACATGCACGTGGCAGATAGCATGCTAACAGTACATAAGGTTTGATATCTATGTTAATAGAGGTAATATTCCCTCTCTACTGGTCACCCATGACACCTGTCATATCATACAACACCTCATGTGGCATGTATGTCTTTAGACATGTCCACCTAATGCAATGCCTACAAACATACCCAAATAACAGAACCATAGGACCTACACAAGGCCTGTATTGACAGACTCAGCGAAATCCAGATCTGCTCTGTATGTTCCTGAGTAGTCACAGGTGATATGTTCATGACATGTGCAGCCATGTGTGGCCACAGCTCTTACATATACCCCATGTCAAGAATTGCAAGCCATGCATACTGTGTGCTGTCTGGACATTAGCCTTAGTACCAGAATAGCCAGTACGTGCTGGGGTGAGATGTTTACAAGCCACAGACCTCACACATGTTTGAATGAGTGTACTGCCTAGCTCTAACAGAGCACATTGCTGGCACTCTTCCAGTAAACATGAGGTGTGTGCGGCAAATATGATGTGCTCACTGTTGACCATTACAGTGCCCTGGCTTCACCATGACACTGTCAAGTAACAGTTTGTAGGAGAATGACATGGAATAATGCTGTGTGTGTCTCGTTGATATGTGCTGTTGTCATATATGTACACTTGGCTACTCGGTGAAGGTGGTGGTATCCTACCAGTACATGAATACAACATCCATTATGGTGTAATGGTCGGCTATGTTTCACACATGGTGTGGGGAAGGTGTGGAATGCATCCTCTTGACCTGCTAGTGCACTTACTGATGTAGACCGCATATGTGTACATGTATTGATGTATGCGTATATTCCATGTGTGTGTGCAGTGTCTGATGTCTGAAGGTGACTGTTGTCTTAGTACATCATGCTGTTGCAATACAGCCTCAACATTTCCAACTGTATATGGTGATATGCTCTTAGTACAGTAAGCCGTACATGAGGTATGGACAGATATTTGGACATGACTACTAAGTGGTGGGGCTTCTTTGCAGATGAATGATTACTGAGGGCAGCTGACTGATGTGTTACAACCAGTCCTACAGTAACGTGTGTAACTGCTAAGGTCAGGTTTTGTTAATTGAAGTGGAAGACAGACAATGTAGAATGCTGTAAGGGTGACACTGAAGGCAAACCTCATGAAACCTGTAACAGTAATACCTCCCCTGTGTATATATTGTGCGTATATTAGCACAGTTGACAAAGGAAAGAGGCAGTAAGCTTTGTACCAGATGCGATAGTGCTGTACTTCTGTAGTACCTATCATGAGATAGGCAGGTGTTTGATTCACAGTACTGGCACATGTGGGTGTGTGTCCATATATGTCATGTATGGTTGGGAATACATCCCACATGTTATCACTCTCCTGAACACTGTTGTTGACACCAGTACAGCGTGAAGTGTAGAAAGAAAGGCATAGGCAGGTGGTTAAACCTCACACATGTAGAGTGTCTGTATGTGTGTGACATAGGTGTATATCTTTGCGAATGCCACAGTGTGTGTGTGTGTGTGTGTGTGTGTGTGTGTGTGTGTGTGTGTGTGTGTGTGTGTGTGTGTGTGTGTGTGTGTGTGTGTGTGTGTGTGTGTGTGGGGCTGTCTGTGTGTATGGCTGTCTGGTCCCTGGAGTGAGGCTGTATTTTACCATAGTGAAATGTTAATGCCCCTCCCCCATCCACTCAATGCAATCTAGCATCCCTGTTGATATCATCAATCATAGACGGGCATTCTAATCACCTGTTAACATGTACACCCTGGGGTGTGACCTGTTGTTACATAGCCTACCGATGGACCCCCCTCCCCACATAAACTCACTGCTCTGTAGTATCCCTGTTGATGTCCTTGATCTTAGGCCATTCCAACTACCTGTATGTGTGTAATCTTTGAGATGCATCTTGTAATTGCGTAGTACTATAATGATGATATGCACATAGGCTGGGGTTCTCATCCAAACACTGGCAGCTGTGTGTGTGTGTCAGAGTGTCTGTTACTGTGTCTGTGAATCCCTGAGTGTGTGGGTGTGTCTGTGTTTGCATGCTGTCATGGCAGTGGGTATTACTGCTTCCCAATGAGAAGCCACTATTTCCACTGGCTTTTACCCCTGTCATCCAGCATACCACTCTTTTACCTCCTCCATGCTCCAGGTAACTATACCTATGATGTCACCCACTATGAATGTGATGGCTCTGAACACAGTAGCTTACTACACAGCTATCATGCTCTTGGATCATTAGAAAAGTAAACATAATTGAAACATGGGAGAATATAACTGTGATGTGGAAGCTACAAAGTGCATGCAGGTATTGTCTGGTCTTACCTGTGGGTAGTCAACATGTACATATGACACACTAACCACAAACACCGACATCCCCCGGCACATGCAACTACACCTGAAAGAGGAAGGCAGAACGTCAAGATCAACATGTTGTTAGTGTTGTTACACATGATACATACTGTCAAACGTACAAAATGCATTCTAAAACTGTAATATATGGTATGTCTGCTGCCTGTCAACACTACTCAACAATATTAATCTAAAATTGTCTACCTAGTATGTTCACCCTGTGCATCAGACCATATGAACATGTACCTGCACCAATGGTGTGGATGACAGGGATGCGGCACAGGCATCATCATATGCACAGGGTGATAATGTTTGCCAGAGGCCTAGGCTGCACCATTGGATGACATCATGTGTGTGTGTTAGGGCCTGTGATATAATTGGACATGTATGGATGTTATGCGTGTGGGTGTTGAGGTGCCCTACATTTGTTTCCAATGTGTGTGTATGCATGCACACAAGTCTGGAATGTGGCTGGCCTACACAGGGGTATTATTGACAGCTGCAGACTGTACAAGGCAGGTGTCACAGTTCATGGTGTCTGGCCATAGTCATGTCACCTGTGCCTGCCAGGGGTTACACGGGTACTACCAGGCAGAGGTCCTGATTGGGTACTGTCTGATGACACATGTCCACTGGAATTGTGTCCCTGTTGGGACCATCCAGGATCACATGCACGTGGCCTGCTGTGTCCTGGTGTGGACTGCACAGCACCAACTGCACTGCTGCTGCTACCGCCATTATGGGAGACGGCATGTGCAGTAGCATGTTCACACAGACCTTCAACAGGTGATGTAGCTAACCTACGTCCATGTGCCCGACGCCTCACTCCCACCAGATGTTTCAGCACAGACATTCCACACTCAAAAATTGACATGCCACGGTCAAGGACTCCCACCATGTCACCCAATTGTCTATCCAAAACATCTGCAAGATGATGGTGAGCATTTGCAAGTGCCTGGATGTTGTCAGGTAATGAATGGACAGCAGCCCTCTGAAGTCTCAGACTTTCTCTGTTGTGCCATTCAGCACATGCCTGTGCCTCTATTACAGCACAAAACATGCATCTGGTGGCTCCAGCTGATGTGCTTTGTCTCGCAGGGGTATGTTGGCCAGTGGTCCTCCTACGAGCAGTGCTGGGCACATACCTGTGTGGGACATCACCAGTCTGTTGACTGGGATCATGGTGTGCAGGCACACATTCCATAGTCTCCACACTTCCCTGTTCCATGCTACCACCTGCCAACTGTCCTTCCTCTATGGTCAGTGGTGATGGGGTATGTGCAGGCAGGGGAACTGTGTGCGAGGATGAGTGGGAGACAGGTGGAATGGCAACCAGTGGCACAGATTCAGCCCCTGACAACCCTGCCTGTGCCTCAATCATACTATCATCATCACTGCTGGAGTCTGTGGGGACACTAAAATCGGGTGGACCGCAGGAGGGCAATGCACCTACATCAACACCTGTGAGGGGAAGACAATAACTGTACATTACAAGTTATACCAGACAGACAGAGACACACAGACAGAGACACATAGACACAGACACACAGACACAGACACACAGATGCACAGACACACACACACAGCCACAAACACACAGACACACAGACACACAGACCTACAGGTACACAGACACACATGCTACATGCAGGTGATATGGCAGATGCCATTCAGCTTAGACAATTATAGTTTCAGCTTAGACAATTATAGTGGTAGTTATCATACATCCATCAGTTGCACACAACAGCATGCATGTGTTATAGCAGATGGCATGCACCTTACACAATTATAGTGGTGGTTAGCATACATACCTGTATTGCACCATTTGTGTTAGTAGCCTATGCCCCATACCTGCAACACAATGCATGCACTTTGCACCATTGCACCGCACTGCCATGGTGTGTGCTACATACACCACATGTTAACAGACCATCGCTGACCTTTGTACATCTACCACTAATGCTTTGTGTTGGCCACTGCCCCTATGTGTGAGAACATGAGCATTAGGGTATATCGACTGCATACTATGTTTGCCTGAGCCCTAGCTTGCATATCTCCCCCCAAAGCAGTGCATGTCTATTCAACATTATTCTGCCTACCTCTGAGCTGAGTCTAGACATTGTGCATGTGGCTGGACACACATGTTTGACATGGCTGTCCCTACTTTGCAATGGTGCCACAGACCAGCACAAGTTTACAGTACACCGGCCTGCTGTGTGGCGTATGACCTTGCCAATCACATGTAATATGACATGTCTTCGCTGACATGTTAAATGACATGCATACATGTGTAACACAATGGTGTCCTTTCCAATCTACAGTACGGTAATGGTGTCTCAATGCAGGGACATGTTATACTAACATGGGCCTTCAGCTGATGCAATGTTGTCTGTCCACCCTACAAATATGCAGGGACATACTGCACATTGAGCTGATGTGCATAGCCATTGCAGGGCATCATGTGGCTTCACAATTGCTATACAGTGTGAGCTACTGACACAGTTCATAGCCATGACTATGTTCACATACAATATATATCTAATGTGGAATGTGACCCACTTCACTGAGGTGTATACACACTAATCCCTAATGTGGAATGCATGACACAGGCCTCAGAAGGGTATATGGATGACACCCCTGCACATGTGCAACCATATTACTGATGCCTAGCAACTATGCCCACACATGGCTAACTTAGCAGTACTCTGTGTCCCACATGCCATCTGTGTACCTCACACACATGAGCAGCAGGCATGACAGTGATCTCTGACACCAGCAAGGTGAATGTACTGTATCTGTGGCTTGATGTGGTTGTATGTGTATGTTGTGCATCACATGTATGTATTTGGATACTGTATAGGTGAATGCTTCCATGTCGTGACACACTCAAGATGTTCAAGACATGTTATGCGGTGGTTTCATGTTATGCCTACACAAGCTGTACACAGGCCTGTATGATGTCTAGTGTTTCAGATCTGCAATATTGCCATTACACAAAGGCCGTAGTTCTATTGTGTCAAGCGAATGTATAACAGGGCGTACACACATGTACATCACATCTACTGTGTGTGTTGCTTCATGTCTCTGGCCATCCTCCATGGCCATGTGTACACATGTTCTGTCCAATGGTTGTGATGGCCATCTTATTTCACATGTCAGTGTTATCCCATATGACATACACCCATAGATGTCATATGCTCCACTGAGGACAGGGTTATGCAGACAAAGGGTGGTATGTATGGGATGTGAGACATGTTTTGCAGGATAGTTGAGCAGTGTTGCAGTCAGCCCACTACATGTCATGGACATGTCAGATAGCACATGACATTGTGTGGCATTCATAGCAAGGGTATACTCCACAAGGGTGGATCCTATGAGCCGGTCATACTTCAGCTCCAACACATTTAGAGTGTGTGCACACATATGCTCTCTGTACAGTACTGTCCATATTCCCAACATGTGTAATGCTAATATGTAATACCTGTCCCTACAGTGGAACCCTCTGCCATTGTATTCACTGTTGTCCACAAATCTGACAATGACAGTTTGGAAGGTTTAGTTTAGGTGTTTCATATAGTCCTCAATTGTTTCAGGTAAACACTGTGATGCATTGCAGGTCTGACCAGTGTCCATTAACAGGACCACCTACATTATGTGTACGTTTGTTATGGCAGATAGCATGCAATTAATATGTTCCATGCATTATCAAGCTTGGTAAATAATAACAATCTCACCTGACACAGGCTGCTGTCGCTGCAAAATGCCAGAGGTACCTAAACAGGAGTGTCACAGCAGTAAGATCATTATCCACACCTGTGTGATAGCTACAGGATACAATGTCCGTGTTAGCACATAAGCCAGCACAATACACTATACTATGGAGTATGCACATCTGTGCATACATAGAGTAGCAGACTATAGTATGTGGCATGTGTGCATACATGCCATGCATATGATGTTACATCACATATTGTACAGTAACACATATAACTATGTGAAATATTGTTGTGTTTTAAGTGCAGTAGTGACTTACCAGGCAACTCCAGGCTCGGCAGTTGAGAGACACCCACCTCCACAATACCAGCTAAAGCTTGTGGATGGAGGTCTGCAGGTGTCCCCGGGTTGGCCAGTAGCTGCTTGGTACATGTGAGTGGGGGCTGGGTGAGTGGTCCCCCACCTGTTGCACCTTGTTCCCTGATGATTGCATTAGCATACTGTTTTGCCCATCTTATGAGGTCAGTGCAGTGTCGGTGCACCTGCTGATAGGTGCGATTGTGATTGCCAACATCATATACCCTCCTGCAGAGTTCCTTCCGCAGGGCATCCCACTGCTGTGCATCCTGTGGCAGATGGCTGAAGAGAGTTGTGTGGTTGTCGAGGAGGTATGGTACGAGGACATCATCCTACAAGTAGCTGTACGCCGGCAGACTGCTACGTGGCATACTTGGAAGACATAATGATGGAGAGAGGTCACAGTAACTCACAGAGAAATACAGCAGTACAGCTGAACATACATGTGTATCACATTTATTAAGATTACAAATACGTCTTTGCAAATCTACATGACACTAACACCACTGACGTGTAAGTCACACACATTTGACACTTACTGGTGATGTGATGTTATCGCCATATATGTTTGTGTCATGTGATAACATTGCTCATACACCATGTGGATGTTGTCTTGACGTGGGCATGTCTGTTTGCCTGTACTGGTGTCTTTACCTATCAGCACATGCCCGGATGTGTTCACATTAATGCAATTGACCTTAATGCTGTGTATATGTCACATATGTAGCCATACATAGCCGTTAGGGACATGAACTGTGACCCTGCAGACTTGCAAGCATGTATGTGTTTTGCCATATACATCTACATGGCACTGCACAGCTGTGTAGCATCTTGCCATGTATTGCCTGTGTTGCACATGAGTAACACATGGGACAATAACTAGCCTGATGATATTTGCAGGGTTGGATATCAACTATAGCATGTATGGTCATAGTGATCTAGTAGGCTATATGCCCTGGGGCCATTTATGAGCCTAGGCAGACAGGTTACCTAGCTGTAGGCAACAGACAGGTAAGTTTCAGTGGCCAGTTCAAGCAGTGCCACAGAACTGATCCACAGGGTTACTGATATATTTGGCATGCGGTCATCACACCATGTCACAGAGAAGGGTGATGTGCAGCTTCACTGGACAGGGATGCATAGTATGGCAAGAGTATGTTAAGTGTATGGAACAGAGGTCTGTCAGGCATGTTGTGATCCTTGTACTAGAAAGGTGAATGTCCATGATGTATGTGTTAATTTGGGATCAGGATGTGTTAAGTGTAGCATGTCCAACACCTCTGGGTTGGACATGGCTTTATTGAGGGTAGGCTGCATGCTACATAGTGCAGCTAGGGATTAGGAAGGGCAGTGTAGGCCATCTACACATGGGCAATAACCCTTAAAGGAAATATGTGATCTATTATGGGTCACATGGGTGTTGAGTATGGCTAAGCAATTATCTCTATATTCCTGGATGGCACCCTGACATGATTAGGGGTGCTACATACGACTACTTGTCTGGTGTGGTGAAGTAACTATCAAAGGAAAGTACTGTCCAGCTGCATGCCATACACACAGTTGCCATTATGTTGACTGCTGCCTAGGTGGTAGTTAATGGGTACAGGGTTTGTAACATAGGGAATGACAATGCAATACGTAGCTGTCATATTGTGGCTGTACACCACACACCACACATCTGACACACTAAGGCCCTTCTGTATGTTGAATGCAGCACATATTGAGTCGACTATTGCTCCTAGTTCAAAGTAATTTGCAAACATCAGTAGGCTGATGCCCTCTGTGTTAGTCTGTGTGGTTTAGATAACAAAGAGGGGGTGTACCAGGAATGACCCCTGTATTACTGTGGCTGGCACTGGATTGATGTGCGTGTATTAGTCAGACACCTTCTGTAGTGTTGGTTCTGCCAGCAGTCCAGTTGTCAACCACTCCTGTGACATAGGAATATACACCTAGTTTACTGAGTGTAGCTGAAACACAGTATGGGTGATGGTGTCCTATGACCTGGCAAGGTCACGATATGCAGTATGAATCAACCCTACTGACATCTACATCTGTACCGAGTACATCAAATACATTGATCATGGTTCATGGCCGTACAGACCAGACTCAGCAGGGTAGTTGTGCATTATGTCCCATTATCAATGGTGTCTCCCCCTTTGTGAGGTGTGATAACTGTTGCTGTGCACCATTCGGTGTGTACACAGCCTGACATGGAGCTATGATTGAACTTGATGTGTATGTAGATAGCTGAATGTTCTTACATTTGTGTAGGATACACCCTGGGATGTTGACAGGTCTCATGAAAGCTGTATGCATGGCTTTAGAGAGTGCAACTTATACCTGCATAGTCATTAGTACAGGGGCCCTGTAGTGAACATGGATATATTACTAAGTGTGCCTGTTGGGGGGGAGGTGGTAGTGGGTTTAAGTTCTCCAAGACCCTATCTGGATGAATGGGTTCTATTTATGTAGGTGCAGTACTTCTCATGCCATAGTGCTGTGCAGCACGGCAGGTCTTGTTGTTGCCATTTTGATTAATGACACAGCTATAGAATGCTCTGTGCTTGGCCTCATAATATGTGGCTGATTAGTTTTACAGTAGCTTTGTGTGGTTTTATATGGTGTATCTGCATCTTACTTAGGCTGACCAGGGATCACCTACACTCATGTGTGTTCACTTTTGCAACAGTTACTACCTTCTGCGGAACAGTTTAAAGCATGGTACCACCAGTTTGCCTTCTTGTTTGTGTTGGGCTGAATCCTGGTTCTGTTTCAATGGCACAATCACTGCACATATGTGACTGCTTAAGGTTAATTTGTTTAGGATTCAGCATTTGCACATGCATTGTCCATCTGCATGGGTGTCATGACAGTCACCACTCTGCTCTTAGGAAACATAACATTGGCACTAGAGACTAACTATGTGTAGCATACTGTTAGCCCTGTTTATGTGACTACTGTGATCCAGGTCAGTGGGGTCGATGGAATCCAACATGCATTGAGCGCAGGTGTTGGTACATGCGGAGTCTTCCCAGTTCATACTGGAATAGTTGAGAGTAGCCATTATTATGGTTCTGTCTCAGACCTAATCTTCCCCATTACAGCACATTATGACAGTTGGGAAGTCTGCGGCCTGGTGGGTGATCTGTATCAAGGTGCATTTTGAATTCCACTTTGGCACAAAGGTAGTTGTTCAGCATAATGCATCTGAATTTATAGTATGAATAAATAGCTAGCAAGTTAGGCTGGTGCCAGGCAAGCAAGTACGGTAGCTCCAAAATGAAAAAAAGCCAGCACCCAGGAGAATCTGTATCCAATAATTTATTGAACTATAAACTAGACCGGTTTCAGCACAAGGCTTTCTTCAGTAGTACATAAAAAATGTGACTGGGTCAGAATGTTATATAGCTTCAACCAATAAGATTAGTGACATCATTTCCTGTAGTTGAAAAAACAAAAAGAATAATGAGTAAATCATAAAAAATGTCCACATTGGAAATGAAAAAATGTAATTCATCTGTTCAAAATATTATGTTAATGCCTAAAGATATATAGCATAATAATGCAAATGAGAAAAACATAATGATGGGGTTACCGGAAAGGAATGGTTAATATAAACTGATTAAAATGGACAATTAGACCACAAGCATCAGCATAGTTAAACCATAATGCAATAAAATCATGTAAAGACAAAATATTTGTACTGACTAATAAATGCTTGAAAATCATAATTTGTCATTCAATCCCGGGGAGAAAAGCCCCCCAAGTTTGATTATCCACCTCCTTTCTTTTTTGGTGAGAATATCATGCCACCCTACCTTAAAGGATCGATTACCAGTGATACGATCAATGATGGTAAATGAGAATTTGGCAGTGGGGTGTTTCATTGTGTGTCTATATAGCGCATTGGTTATTCTCTGGTTCCTGATGTCCCCCAAATGTTCCGAAATTCTGATGCGAAACTGTCTGGATGTTTGGCCAATGTAGAAGGCCTGACATGTGCAAGTAGCAAGATAGATTATCCAGTCTGAACTGCAATTACCAAAGAATTCAATATTGAATATTTGTCCTGTGTTTTTGCTGGTGAAACTGGTGGTTTTAAAAATGTAGCTACAAAAGCTGCAGTGGCCACAAGGATAGATGCCTATTAATTTATCCCCTGTGAGTGTCCGTTGTGTGAGGTTGTCATCCTTTGGGCTTGTTCTTTTGTAATGAGAAAAAAGGGAACTAAGTGATTTACCCTTTCTATATGAAAAATAGCACCGTTCCCCTAAATAATCCTCCAAAAGGGGTGCGAGTTGAGTATGTTCCAATGGTTGTTAATAATATTGATCAGATTCCTACTGTTTCGGCCATAGGTCGTGACAAATCTGCATGGATTGGAACCTTTGTCTCTTTGTCTTCTATTGTATTGTAGAAGAGCATCCCTGGATTTCATATTACTGGATTGGACAGCTGAATGAAAAATCTGCAGTGAATATCCCCTGGACAAAAATCTGTTGGTTAGGTCTGTTTGATGTTTAATAAGGTCATCCTGTGAAGAACATATTCTTTTTATCCTCAGAAACTGAGATTTTGGAATGTTTTTGCAGATGTGTTTGGGATGAAAGCTGTCCGCATGCAAAAGAGTATTGAATTGTGGGAATTTCCTGTGGACAGATGTTTTGAGTGTATTGTCTGATTGTCTGGTAAGATGAACATCCAATAAATTGGTTTCATTCAGATGATGTTCCTCCGTAAATTCAATACCCCAGATGTTCCCATTCAGATATTCCATAAATTCCTGGAGATATTCGTTGCCTTCCTTCCAAACCAACCAACAATCGTCCAGGTATCTTCTCCATATATCAATTTCTGGTAAATATATGTTGTGCATTGGATCGTATATGATGTTTTCTTCTATGTAGCCCATGAAGAGGTCTGCATAAATGGGTGCAAAAGATGCACCCATGGCCATGCCTTGGAGTTGCCAGTAGCAATCTTGTTGAAAACAGAACACATTTTTGGTCAAAATGTGTTCAGCCATACATATTAGTAATGTATTCATTCCTGGTGGATATAAGTTGGATTTGTTGAGCCAAAACTCCAATGCCATCAGACCTGCCCAGTGAGGAATGCTGGTATATAGAGATGTTACATCCAAGGTGCACATAAACCAATCCGGATCCAGTTATGATTCCATGATTATCTGCAAGAATTCAGTGGTGTCCTGTATTCTGGCATGAATCTGTGTTAATAATGGTTTCAATTTTTCGGTAAGAAAGGCAGATAGGGGTTCCGTGAGTGAGCCAATTCCAGATACAATTGGTCTCCCAGGCAGTTGTTGGATAGATTTATGGATTTTTGGTAATAAATATAGGTATTGTTTGGCAGGGTCTTTGACTGTCAGATGTGTTTTGGTTTTATCTGAAATTATTCCAGCCTCAACTGCCTGTTCCAAAAATTGATTGATTTCCATTTGAAAACCTGGTGTGGGATCAATATCCATCTTCATGTAATGGTGACGATTAGATAGTTGTCTGTAACCTTCACCCTGATAATAATCATTGTCCATAACAACAACCGCACCCCCTTTGTCTGCAGGAATAATGACAATATCTGTGTTGTTTTTAAGTTGTGTAAGAGCTAGTTGTTCCTTCTGTGAAAGATTATGCCTCATAGTGTCTGTGGAACTGAAATGAAAATGTATGTCCTTGATGACTGCCTGCTGAAAAACAGCAACATGTTTGTCCATGGGAGGGGTGAATGATGATTTGTGAAATCTAAAATCAGATGATCTTTGAGTGTCATCATTTTATCCTGTTGTTGGAAAAATATTTTGAGGTTAATCTTTCTACAGAACTCTAAAGTGTCAGGTACCAAGGAGCTTTCATCAATAAAGAAACCAGGAATAAAACCAAGGCCTTTATTCAATAAAGCATGTTGTTCATCAGATAAGACATGTTTTGAAATGTTTAGTACATTGGTGCATTGTTCATTTATTTCACTATTGATATGAATAGTTCTTCTAAACTTGTGACCCCTATGTTTCCTGCCTGCTCTGTGTTTCTTACCCCTAAAGGGATGTCAGTTGTTCTACCCCTTTTGGCATTAGGAGAATCACCAATACTGGGTATGTCTGTGTCTGTAGTGGAGGATTCTTCACCAGATGTAATATAACCTGTTCCTGTTTTTTTCTTTCAGGATGGACCTGGGTCTTTTTTTACGTACAAATGAAAAATTCTTAGTGCCCTGAGCAAACCTTACACCCTTCTGCGATTCAAATTGTCTGTCCTTCTCATAATCTTCCTTATCGCGGGCAAATTTATGCAATTTCTTGCTTTTGAGGTTATTTTCTAAAGTAGATATTTCTTTAGATAATTTGCTCAAACAATCCCGGAAATTTGTATTGTCCTCAAATTGTTTGAGATTATTGCAAGTTTTTTCTACTTCCACTATGTTTGCTTGTACAGTTCTCTCATAAAATGATGATAATATATTGACCCTGGCCATGGCAGCTTCTTGTTGTGCTATTTGCCATTCTTTAAGCAGAGCATCATCTGGTGTAGCTACCAATGGTTGAATTTTGCATCTCAATCCTGTAGGGGATATGTTCTGCGCTTGGTAAGCTTTGAACAATTTGTGATGCCAAATGTTTGTTCTCAATGTTTTAATTTGTTTACCAAGCTTATAGAAAGAGTTTTCGCAACCGTCAACTGGATCTATTCTTTCCAAATTGTTAATGTTACTTGAATCAGTGCCAGTGCCAAAGATTTTTAAATCATCCTTATCGGAGCATAAACCAGATAGTAATTTTTGAAGATCCATGACCATAAGTTGCTGGAACTAGGAAGGTATAAAATCTGAACTGAGAGAAAGACTAGATTGTGAGAGCAAATTAGAAAAGGAAGTAATCTCAAAAAATCTGAATCTCAGAAGAGTGCAGGTTTGGGCAATCCTGATAAAAGGAATGTATAAAAAGCTATGTAAGACCAGGTTCATGTGACTCAATATGTAGCTCAAAACATATATATCAGATAATATAAAAAACTACAGACAACCCAAAATATAGTTTATCTGTCCTAGCTGTACCAAAAAATGTATCAGAGATGAAAGGAAACAGTAATAATGATACAAAATATTGATGTCTGTAAGGTCAACCAATAGTGTACAATGACAAAAATGAAATGGACAGTTGTAAAAACACTGCCATCTAAAACTTATCCAAAAGGCAATGGTCACCATACAATGTCACCATATGTAAGAAACAATGAGGTCAACCACTGCTAATGTGTAAAAAATATATAGAAAAATATTAAGCCAAACTGTTGTATGACAAGGCTGATGAACATATACCTCATAAAATTTATGAAAGATGTACAAAATTGTTAGCACAATAGTTTGCCGGGAATGTCATCCCAGATTATTGAAACAACAGTTGTATAGACACCAGTATCAAAGTAGTATATTAGTAAAAATAATAGTAAGTAGCCATGTCCAATCCTTTTATATCAGAATGAGAATAGGCCAAATTGTTGTATACTAAAGCTGATATGCAAGTACCTAATGGGTTTTATGAAAAGCAATGTCCAACCCTCTGTGTTATATGGTAATGGAAAAAATTCTACAAAAAAATGGTGTGCTTAATGCCTTGTAGCTATAACCTAATATGTTAAAGCTGGTTATAGAATCATGTTCAAACATCTCCTATAAATTCCATAAAATTGTTGTTGGTAAAAAAATAAGTTTAAATAAGCAGTTGAAATATGTATACATGAACAGAATGACCAAGGATTTTGATCACTATAATATGATAATAAACTGAATAGTTAGACAAACGGAGCCACAATCCTGAATGTTGAAATAATCAAAAAAATACCTGGATTGTTATATTAACACAAATGTAATGACTCACTAATGAATAGAATATGTCCAGCACTAAGGTAATCTAACAATATGTTGGTTGAGAGGAATCATAGTATATAAATAATATGAATTGTCTCAAAAACACAAAGATTGATATAAATGATCCTGATAACTAGCCCAAATGTTGTAAATTCAGTGATACTGTACATATATCAAATATCAAATATACATTATGTTGAAAATACAGAGCTTTAAAATGAAAAACCAAAACACAAGATACTGTAATGTCCACCATCCGTGTAGCAAAATGTTTAAATCCACAAAAAATGCTGTTATGAATATTCATAAACCTGGCGCCAACACAGTGTGTGAAAAAATAGAATAAAACAAGTTCAATGGATTGATAGTCAATACGCTCCTTATTTAGCCAATGGTTGTATTTTTCCCAGGAATACCATCCACCCTGGCCAGAAAAAACGTTGAAAGGATCTTGACAAAACACGCATATACTGAAAAAAAGATGGTTGGGATACTGTTTCGTGCACCCTGCAAGACACGCGTTCCATATAACGCTGATGTGCACACTAGCAATATAGTCCCTCTTCTTGGTCTTCACAAAAAAATATCACCGTATCAGTGATTAATTATTGCCTTCACTAATAGGATATTTCAAAAAATGTAACATAAAGTTCTTATAGGCCCAAGTCAAAAATAAGTTTTGGACCAAAATATGGCTGTGATGTTATCTCGTGCACCCAACAAAACACGCGTTATATATAGAACTATTAGGCACACTAGTAGTATAGCCCGTCTCCCTTATTTGCAAAAGAGTTGTGAAAAAAATGTCACAGTACCTGTATTTTGTTGTAGACTTCCCTGATAGGATATTTCCAAGTGTGGAGCCTAGGGTTTCTTGCTGGCCCAAGATACGATATGGAAAAAAACAGTATACACAAATACAAACCACAAGATGGTGGCCCAAAGGTCTGCCTGAAGTTGAAATTAAATAAAATGTGCTCCCCAGAAGACCCGACAGATGCAATGGTCAGGACAAGCTAAATATGGATAGATCCTCTTGAGTTGTAAACGCTCATCAGCTGTAAACCAATTGCGAGCTGTATCAACCAATATATAGTAAAGTGACATCAAAAGCACGGAGAAAAAACAAAAAACGATGTTTCCCCATCAAAAGCATTAGGCGTAGATGAATATATTCCTAATAAACGCTAGGCAAGCCATGAAATCAAGCCTGTGTCAAGCGAGAATCCTCGACTATAGACACAGAAAATGGCGACCCAAATTGTTGATTCTCCCAACGCCAACAGCCAGCAAAGCAGAAAGGCTGTCAGGCCTTCTACATTGGCCAAACATCCAGACAGTTTCGCATCAGAATTTTGGAACATTTGGGGGACATCAGGAACCAGAGAATAACCAATGCGCTATATAGACACACAATGAAACACCCCACTGCCAAATTCTCATTTACCATCATTGATCGTATCACTGGTAATCGATCCTTTAAGGTAGGGTGGCATGATATTCTCACCAAAAAAGAAAGGAGGTGGATAATCAAACTTGGGGGGCTTTTCTCCCCGGGATTGAATGACAAATTATGATTTTCAAGCATTTATTAGTCAGTACAAATATTTTGTCTTTACATGATTTTATTGCATTATGGTTTAACTATGCTGATGCTTGTGGTCTAATTGTCCATTTTAATCAGTTTATATTAACCATTCCTTTCCGGTAACCCCATCATTATGTTTTTCTCATTTGCATTATTATGCTATATATCTTTAGGCATTAACATAATATTTTGAACAGATGAATTACATTTTTTCATTTCCAATGTGGACATTTTTTATGATTTACTCATTATTCTTTTTGTTTTTTCAACTACAGGAAATGATGTCACTAATCTTATTGGTTGAAGCTATATAACATTCTGACCCAGTCACATTTTTTATGTACTACTGAAGAAAGCCTTGTGCTGAAACCGGTCTAGTTTATAGTTCAATAAATTATTGGATACAGATTCTCCTGGGTGCTGGCTTTTTTTCATTTTGGAGCATCTGAATTTATGCAAGTGCAACTAGCGTGGGGATGTACATATCCTTCAGGAATATAGACACACCTGCGGCTCGTGTGCTCCAATAAAGGATAATAGGCAAGAGGTGAGGTATGTGTTATAACATGGCCATGCAGGTGTGCTCTCTGGAGCATTGAAACATGTCTCAGCCACTGCACAGATATGTTCTCCATGTTAGAGATTGACATATGTGTGTCTGTATAGTGTTTCTGACATGTATCATTGTGTAGCGAGACCCACAGTTTATTGCTTGGCTGTCCCTGTAACAGCAATGGACCTTCACTTGAACTGTGCATGATGAAGGCACTAGAGGGGAAGCATGAGCCCTAGGCAGTATCCAGATTCCCAGGGGTGACAGGTGCAGGCCCTGTCTGGCAAAGCATCATGGTCTGTCAACCATGTTATCCCAGGCAGACAGATACTGGATACCTTTGACTTGCACCACTATACTAGAAATTGTGGAATACAATCCTTTTGTCCCTGTACTGCAGTATCATTCTGGCCAATGGCAGAATACTACCCAGGCCTTGGGACATACCTGCATGGGCTACAAGACCTGACAGTTCCTACATGTGTTTCCATGCAGTCCAGGCTACTGCATCACAGGTCCTGCACAACAACATGGAATATGCCAGAGCCATGTGTATAGTTCAAAGGGTGGTCTGAGTGTATGGGTATGTGGCTAATCATGGCAGACAAGCAGCTGACAGTATGTATTCCCTCGTACAGGTTAGTGTGTAACATAGTGCTAGAATTTGCATTCACAAATGAGTACTGTTGTGCATGTTTCCGGTCATGTGTTCTGAGGTGTGGCACAATTATGTAAACTATGTCATACAGTTTGAGTATTTCGGTGTCTGTCTCTTCCTGCTTGGGGGGCCACTTGTTTGGTCAGATACTTAGACGGGTTTATAAATGTGTATGATTTCTGGTAGTGTGTGTGGGTGTCCTTACTGTGTTCTGGTAAGGGTATGTGTTGGTTGTGTTGATGAGCGTCATGTGTTAACCTACACCTCATGACTGTCCAGTCCAGTCATGGCTGTAGACTGGGATGCCTTCCAGCTTACCCCTGAAGCTGCATCCCAAACAATGTGTGGGGCATGGTGTTAGGTGAGTTTGGCAGTGTACATGGTATAGAGATTACATTCCCCCAGGATGGCCACATACACAAAGCTGACATTAGTAAACACCAGTAGCTGACTAGTGGACATGCCTGCATGAGCATTCAGTACTACAAGTACCAAGTACTGTATTTAGTTTACGTATTGCTTATGAAGATGTTTCAGACAGTGATGTTATGGACGTGACAACACTGACTATTACAGAAACATTGTAGCTACCTTTAGCAGCAATCCTCCTCTGAGGAGCACATCACATCCTGTTAGTAGATTACAGATGATGCAAGTGTCTACAGGTCTGTTTCCTTCTCTGGGTATATACTCACATATCCAACAGGACCATGAGCTCCGTTGGGCACAGGCACCCACTCTCCAAAAAGAGTCATGTATGATATGCAACCTGTTTCATTACCAGTGCTGTGCACTACCTTACATACAGTATGTGCAAGCGGCTGTTAGGTTGGCAATGAGAGGTTGGGCTACACAAACCTGGTAGTTCAACCAGTGTGTCTGTACTCTCAATATCCACTCTATGTAGGTGTGCACATAGCCATTTGGCCCAGCCCTGTAGCAAGGGTCACTACACATTTGCATAACATGTAAACATGCACAGCTGTTATTGCTTGCAAATGATACTAGAGAGGTCCAGCCCTGTAACAAGGATCACTACACATTTCCATTGCACGTACACATGCACAGCTGTTATTGTTTGCAAACGATACTAGAGAGGTAGATATTACATGTGTTATGTGCATGGATAGTTACCTGGCTTTTCCAATTATCTTTGCTATCATGCTGCTAAACTGTCAGATGAATACAAATGATATGTATCCTGTCATTGAGTATTGTAATTGCCAATAGACATAACTACTGTTTGCATAACATAACAGAACTGCTATGTAGAATAGAATACAGATCTGCCTAGAATACTGTACATTACAGTTACTGGCACAATATCCCACAGTGCACACCATATTTGCACTTTAAGCCCATCTTTAACATGTTCATCTTACTTATACAGCCATACACATGTCGACTGTTACAATATATCGACATATATCCCCTGTTATAGCACATACTTGTTGGACCCATCCTGACACTGACAGTGGCTGGAAGCGAATTGGTGGGTTCCAAGCCCATATCATCCCTTGTGGTGTATGAGGAGTTTGCCGTGTGACCTACAGCAGTACACACATAGAATACTACAATCATTACTACTGCTCAACAATACATTGCTACAAGATAGCTATTTCCACTATATGCATAGATTACACTGTAATTCTTACAATACAGGTACTACATACACAGACATACTACATGTTATACATACCTTCTTAGTAATCGGAGGTGTTATTGACTAGTATAATACTTGTTTTCAGTTCGTCTTTCAGTGTTTTGTACTGTCTTACAGGTAGATACAGATGGTTTGAATGTGTGACAAGGCAACCTTTTGTAGTTACAAATCAGTAACGTGCTATCCTGATGACCAATTGGTGTTCCTAAGTAACTAATTACATGCACATCAGCTGTGCTGCTACTGCCTTAGCTAATACCATGGCTACAGTGGAGTATAACTGAGTACTCCACTTGGGCATTGTCCCTTTGCCTTACATGTGAGGAAGACAGTGTGGAAGTATTGTTTGGAATCTATTGCAACAGCTGTATGGAGACGAACAGTAATATATTGTGTGTAATGCCTAGAGGATTTGGTCTAAATGTGAGTACTGCTGTTATATTTCTGAACATTGCTATTTGTGCAGGGTTTGTCTGTACCTAATACTTCTGCATATGTTTCAGTCTGGCCAGGTTGTTTGAGCAGCTCAAGGCTGCATAGCTATGCATACAATGTTAGGGGGTTTACAGTGTGCCTACCAGATATATTTAGTTTGGTGTTACAGTGTATCATACTGTGCTGATAATCAGTACTCAGTAACACTTCCTGGTGTACGAACCTTTCAACCCTCTGAAACGGGATTAGTTCATACAAATCCTGTTACATCAGCAGCTGTTCAACTGTATAATGGCAACTATTTCACATAGGGCCTTGTTAGTGTGTCTGTGTCCAGGTATGTTAAGGTTTCAGCAGATGTACAGTAGTTGAATAATTGGTTATGGTATCACAGTATGTATTGATGTAATTATTTTGGTTGTAGGGTAGATGTTAGTGGGTGTACATAGCACATGCAGGTGTGTAGGAACCCCTTTTATACAACGTCTAAATGTGTGTGGGTGTTCTTTCCCTATGTGAACACCTATCCCTTAGTGGACTAATACTACGGTAATTGCAGGCTGATTCAATAAGGCACTATTAAATGCTTCCTGTATAGCATGCAGGTACTGTTAGTCCTTGGATCCTTTTAGCAATACATCGAAATGTAATAAAGTTTTGCAAAATGAAAGCTGTCTGTGTATTTCTGTCATGGATATTTGCAGTCATTGCAGTTGTGTTGGTGACTGTGTCCATAGAACATATTTGTAATAGTGTATTGGCATATACTCATCATATGTTATGTTCATATTGTTTGGGGGGGGTGTGATTGCTATGGTCCATGTTATACTCAGATATGACCACTTCGGATGCTGTCTACAGACATGTATGTATGTGTATATATAGATTATATAGATATATGTATGTATATATATATATATATATATATATATATATATATATATATATATATATATATGGGTTCACTTTATAATCTCGATATTCTGAAATACCGAATTTCAGAATACTGTGATTATAATACCGAATGCCGAATTAGAAACACCAGAAGCCTTGAAATTGAATAAAGTTCACAGCTTCTGGTGCTGCGGTGTATGAAAGGATGTAAGTGCAGGTAAGTTTGTGTGAGTGTGTGGGTGTGAGTTGCCTATGTGTGTGTGATTGTGTGGTCTTGGTGTTAGAATATATAAGTGGGGGGGTGGGGGCAGTTGTATGTATGTGAGTGTGTGTATGTAAGTGTCGGGATTTTGAATTTCGCGATTATGGGCATTCGGTATTGTGGTGTTTCGGCTTTATGATCTCGGTATTCTGAAATTCGGTATTTCAGAATTTCGAGATTATAAAGTGAACATGTATGTATATATATATATATGTGTGTGTGGGTATATGTATATAGATATATATATTATTGCATACATTTATCTGTACCTCCATAGATGTGTAGATGTTTTTAACCTATCAATATATCTACATATATATGTAGACCTGTATATATTGACATGTCTCTATGTATCTCTCTCTCTCTCTCTCTCTCTATATATATATATATATATATATATATATATATATATATATATAAGAGCATACACCTTTAATTGGGTATATACACATTCCTCCCTTTTGTGTTTTAACCTGTCTGCATACACAACTGGGATAGGTACATCCCAGGTAGCTTAGTGTTAGGTTACTCTGAGGATGGAGTACATGGTTGCGGGTTCTACTCCTGGAAGGTGTTATTATTTTACCTCTCAGAGTAGGCACTGGTAGGGAAAGTGTGAATAACACACATTTACGTGGTTGTACGCTGGTTTTCCCATGGTCTGCACTACATTAAGCAAAGGTTAAACCTGTGAAGCGCTTCTCCGTTTACCATGTTTCAGCGCCACTTACTGTCACGCAAACCCGTGGAAACTCGCTTACAACTGCTTAAGAGTGCTTTAATCCACCTGCATCCAACAGCCCTTATTCTTGCGGGTCTTGAACCCGGGACCATGAAAACCACAGTCACTGATTTTACCACTAAGACATCTAAGATATGTACAAATGTTATGGTGTTTAGAATATACATTGTACTACAGACATTCCTCACTACTGAAAACAAATGTGACAGTTGGTGTATATACGTCTGATAGATGTTAATGTTCATATGTTTGTGAAATTAGGTGTTGCAATGTGACTTGACAGGGTGTATTATGAATGAGAAAGGTTCTTACTTTGTGTCCTTTTTATATTGTCCCCATAGTCCATGTATGCCCCTCCAGTTCACTTACTGGACGTCCGACCCAGGCCCTCCTTGATGCATGATTGCATTACCATCATTCTTTCCCCACCCCAATCTTCACATACACAACAACCACCCCTTTTATGGTGAATTAGGTTAATATTAATTGTTATAATACCAGAGCTGCATGTGTTTTGTGTACACTCCAATTCCTTTGGAGTGCTTCTGTGTCATAAAGTGTGTTCATAGATGTTCATATATATGGCTATTAATGTAACTATATAATATATATATTTATATATATGTATGCAGACATCACTGACATGTATGTATATATATATATATATATATATATATATATATATATATATATATATATATATATATTTCGTATTAGTTTGTAACAGTAATACATATGTAGACTGGAATGTGTTGGTTCACAAACTACAGTACATTACAATGTACTGTACATATGTACACAAAGTGACTGTCCCATTTGTGATTATTACAGTGAAATGCATATGGTATAAGGTGTAGTCTCAAGACCATGAAACATGTATACACTTCAGATGACTTAGTAGTAAGTCCCATGATTATAGTGTGTATGGCCCAGGGTTCGACACTTGCGATGCTTTACAAATGTTTTTTACTGCAGAATAAGGCTCATTTAAGCAGTTGTAAGCATGTTTAAAAGTGTTTGTGTGACATTATAGCAGCGGTTAAACACAGTTAAACAAACTTTGTAATGTATAACCTGTGCGTGCAAACACGGCCACATCCGCTAACTACTCAGGATATATACATGTCAGTGAATCAGTGAAGTAACATTTCACTATGTGCTGACATTACATTCTCTGTTGACTGTACTCTCCAGCACACATGGGTTTATATGGGTGTTTCGAATGTTTATTATACAGACAATTACTACCTATATATGCAAGCTGTGGTTAAGGTATACCTTTGCACATGATAAACATCCCTGCCTTTATCGGGATTGTAACCTCGAATGCACAGATACTATGCAGATGCTGTAACCATTACACTGTTGACATTAATGTTGTTTCTGTCTATTTCCTATTTCGATTATTTCTATGTGTAAGCTAGGCTAAGCAAAGGGCGGATGCCTCTAAACTCACTGTGCTTCATGTACTCTTGAAATAACAACATAAAACAAATTTACTGTGAGACAATACATTGCATTCCTAACTACATTAGGCATAGCCCCTCACTGACACACTTCAAGGGGAACCTTGTTGTGTGAATGGGTAACAGACTATACACCCCTGGGATCATGTGTCCCAGAACCATACAGCCAGGGGGTGGGGGAGCCTGTCCAGTTTGATAGCTGCGAGACCTGTTGGGGGAATTGAATGGTGTTGAATTGTCACATTAACATGCCCTCTTTAGATCACTAAGTGCCCCTATCACCCTCCATAACCCCAGTCTTCAACAGCTTCCAGCAGCTCTGCCTGGAATTGCTTCATTGGCTATGCTTGACAGAGGCTCAGTTACTTCATCAATGGTGCGGGGAAAGCCAACAGACTGTAGCTATGCTTCTAATTACCCTTGGGAAGATAGGTAGTAGGCTATCTGTGAAACTCTAACGTGCAGGCCATCACAGCCATAATATGTGAATAAACAGACCTTCAGATCACAATATACAGTGAGAAATCACCATGTAGTCAGGAAACAGGTAAGTACAGCAAGAACATACAGAACACTGATATTTAGTCACTCCAAAAGCCTATCTTGGAAGCTGGAAGACTTGTATAAGTTTAAGGCTTTCTATTGCTTACCAGTAGGTTACCTACAGGGGAGATGAAAAACAAACACAGATAGGGAAAATGCATGCAATGATAGCATACCGGCCTATGTGTCAGCCTTAGGCTTTGGAATACTGGCCAAGGCTATTGGCGCTCCCATGGTGCCTTATTTAGGAGAGTCTCAAAGGTGAATACCAGTTCCGTAAACAGCACAATAGCAGATTCAATGAGGGTTATGCTACACAACACCAGTGGTTGTGATCACAACATGCATGCACTCATAGCACTCCTCAGGATGGACAACATCAACATCTGTGCAGTAACTGACTTCTGTCTTAAGGCTCCTGAGAGCACACCAGCACTACCAGACTACAATCCATACCACACATTTAAGCCACAGAACATGGACTGACAGACATGGAGGGACTGTATCCATATTCATCAGGGATACCTACACCTCCAGGTTAGTGGGGCAGCATGATACCTCTGAGATAATCCATGTGCAGCTAATATCAGCCACAACTGCAATGTAAACTGTGGCCTGCTATGGATCACCCTCCATGACCCAGGACCTCTACTCCATCTACATAAAGACAGTAAAAAACATGACAGTCCTAACGCACACCCTAGCATTGGTCGATGTCAACTACCATACCATTAACTGGGAAACTTACTCCGGTACTCATTTCCAGGCCCGGTGCTTCCTGGAATTTAAAACCTCATATGCCCTGTATCAGGTGGTAACCTCCCTAATGTGGGGTGGAAACTACTAGAAGTGGTCATCACCAACATGGGCAACAGGTGCACCACAGCAGAGGTTAACCAGTCACTGGTTAGATCTGACCATGAACTATTCACTGTTTCCACATCCAAGCATCTCCCCCACCCATGGATACCACAGTGTATACCTTTCCTACAGCTAAATTTACACTACTAGTGACAGGGGTTGGGGGTTTCACAGCCCCCATGCTAAGGGGAAACACTGCTCAAGATACAGACAGATTTACAAATGCAGTCTATAAGCACTTACACGGATGTATGGATCGTGCCATCACTGGTAAACCAAGACTCACTCCTCCTAGACAAGGACACCAGTCTGGTGGACCTCTACAATAAACAGGCTATACTACAGAAGTAGGACAGTGTTCCAGACACACAACAAATCCCACAAAGGGCAGACATCTGTGACTATTATCAGTATGATACGTAGGTCCCTCATGACATCATCCAAGGCTAACATCAGCAGGAGAATATGCAAGGATTCGAAAAATAACCACAAGGCCTTCTTTGGCTATGTCAAGGATCTACGTGGTGACACACAGATTTGCACTATGCTGGTGAAATATAGCACAAAATATGCTGACCCTACTGATATTGCCAACATACTTGCAGATACATTCGTTGCATACTTCACCCCCTAAAGAGCCCACAACACTACCCGAAAGGTACAGTATCCCACACATCAGAGACACACAGGTGGAAATGACCCTCTCTAACAGCAGAACACAGCATCAATGGAGGCAGATGTTGTCGCAGACTGCATCTTGCAAACTGCAAAAGACAACCTGCCCCCCACCTAATTAAGCTTTCCTTCCTCAGCCTTGCCACAGGCTACATGCCCATACAATGGCACGTGGCAACAGTTATCACACTCCATCAAGGTGGAATCACAACTGACCATGGTAACTACCACCCCATAAGCCTGACTAGCCTGGTCTCTAATGCTATGGAGTGCATCCTCACGGCACTCATTGACAAAGACATTGGTAACCTCCAAACACTTGACCCAACCCAGGTCAGCATGGTTGAGTGCAGTTCATGCCTACATGGACCTCACCAAGGCTTTAGAGACCATGCCCCACTCAGGTATTATTGATAAACACACCAGCCTGTACATACACCCATACATCACAGGTTGGGTTGCCAACGGGCTTACACACAGAACCCACATGGTACGGATAGTGGTCTCTAGGTCCAACTCTTGACCAGTCACAGCTGGTGTCTCACAGGACTCAATACTGGGGGCCCTACTGTTTGGCATATACATCTCAGAGGTACAGGCAAACCCAGGTGGACTACAGCAGACCATGTTTGGCAATGACTGCGAACTGGGAGCCATGATTGATAGTCCAGCTGACACAGACATCCCTCAAGGGGCCTCACGGAGAACGTCACAGGGTGCCAATGACACAGCCTCCAGCCAAGTGCCACTAACTGCATGGTCATTCCATTGTGGAATTGGCACCCACATATTAACACATAAGTGGCAGCCCAGCCACTTTAATACAGATGAGGTAATGGGGTATCTGGGGACTAAGATAGATAGTGATCTCCCCTTTGACAATCATATCTCCACAGTAGTTAGGACATCCTTCTATATAGGCCATCTGATTACTAAAGGATTCACATCTAGACATACTGGGGTTATAGTGCCCCTTTACTCATCACTCATCAGTCCCA
>NC_056744.1:1099616933-1099636933 GCF_019279795.1 Protopterus annectens
ACATTGACAATGCACCATCAAGAGTTGACCATTTGTTTGGGATTTGGGAAGACCCCATGTGAAAAAATGGGAAAAGGGGTTGAGGATGGATGGATGGATGGGAAGTTACATGGATAGTGACCTGTCTTTCTGCTGACATATGTTCATTTTCATAAGAAAGTCCTTCTATGTTGCACAGTTTATAAACAAATAGGGTTGTGTCTAGCTCTAGGGGTGTCATTGTTCCCTTTACTTAGCCCTCATTAGGCCAACCATTGAGCACAATGCCCCTATTGGCATGTATTCCCTACAACACATGCAACAAATGGAACACCCACAGAGATACCTTACTAAAAAGATACCAGGCCTAAATAATATGCTCTACATGGACTGACTCAAAGCCCCATCATTATACTAGGTATCCTACAGACTGCTAAGAGATGTCCTATGTCTGGAAAAAAGGCATCTTTTGACTCAGCAGTGACAGATTTACTACACATAAGCTATTCAAATGGCATCAGAAATACTCGATGTAGGGGTCTAAACCTCTTCTGCAACATCAACAGAATGGTTTGGAGGGACAGGCATATCTCACAGAGGATGCCAATGCAGAATAGACTCCCTGTCCATTTAAAACAAAGTTAATTCCTGTCCATATTCAAGGGCATTACTAAAAGTAGTGGTGGTTGAACCAGGGAATGCCAAACTGGCAGTAAACAATAGACTGTTTATTAAATCTTAAATATGTTAAAACTGTAACAAAAATAAAAAAAAACAAAGTATACACTCAATAAAGATAAAGATAAGAGCTTTCATCTGGTATTACCGGCTTTCCTCAGATGTTTAAAATTATCATGTGATAACTTTAAATAAGGTAAAGTTACATGACACATTGGAAAACATAAAGATACATTGTAGCAACCTCTGAAACCACAGTAAGCCTGCATTCTGTAAATACTGAAATATTTACTACCCAAATTCTTAGTTCCTAGTAAAAAAACTGAAGCCTGAGTGCATGAAAATATAAAATAGATTACATGAAAAGAAATAGAAACTATTTTACCTACCAGATATAAAAAGTTTCTTAATAATACCTGCCAAAATTATGTTAAATATTAAATATAATATATTGTTTATATATATATATATATATATATATATATATATATATATATATATATATATATATATATATATGGATTTGTATCACTTCACTACTGAGACCAAATTACCTAAAGTTCATTTCACTGAAAGTTCATTTCACCTAAAACTCATTTCACTAACAAGTAGTACTCTAAGGCAAGTCAAAGGTATATGTCCTTTTCCCCACTGTAGTGCAATCCTGGTGTTAGTATATATATAGTTAGGGTGTGTGTGGGGGGGGCATAGCCCCCCCAGTTAATTTTTTTTGTTGTTGTCTGGTTTTGTTTTACATTATTTGGTAAAACCCAACTAGGTGGGGGGCTATGCCCCCACAACCCCCAATATGGGGGCTGTGCCCCCCACACCCCATAACTATATATACTAACATCAGGATCACACTACAGTGGGGAAAAGGACATGTACTTTTTACTTGCCTTAGAGTACTACTTGTCAGTGAAATGAGTTTTAGGTGAAATGAACTTTAGGTGATTTGGTCTCAGTGAAAGGTGTCAGTGAAATGGTCTTTCAGTGAAGTGATACGAATTCATATATGTATTATTTTTGTTACAGTTTTAAGATATTTAAGATTTAATAAATGGTCTTTTGTTTTCTGCCAGCTTGGCTTTTCCTAGTTCAAACATCGCTACTTTTAGCAATACAGTTTTTGGTTGCGTACTCTTTGTTTATGTTTTTTTGTATTCAAGAGCAACTTAGATCTATTTATGGGAAACAGAAAATTTACCCCCATATTGCCCTCTGTACTATTACTGGACAAAGGCAACTCCTAAATGCTTTATCTCATGCATAGGTCCCCTCAGATTATCAATGGTATGTTCCCAGTTATTCTCACTAGGGATAATATATAATTATTGACCTAGGGGTGGGTAATGCCAGTCTGACACCAAATGGGATAGGTTAATTCAAGCACCCAAAAGGAAACTGTCTAGGCTTAAAATGGCCCACAAAGAGAGCTAGCCTAGTAGTTACCTATGACCCCGTGAATCCTATTTTCTCAGACCCCATGTCTACTGGACATGTGGCTGCCACTACTGCTCATTCATTCTCCATTGCCAAACAGAGAGATGTTCATATCACAACTGTCATTCAGTCAGCTATGAGGGGTGCTTTGAATTTTCTGACCTAACCTCTGTCTCAGTGGCTGATGTGAGGGCTTGTTATACCTTCCCTTGTGGGAGTGCATGCCCTGCCCATGCTCCATGAATGCTGCTTTGAGGATGGTGACTGGCAGACAAAAGCATATCCCTGGCCTCAAGTGCTACATGACATCTTTGTCTCTTGCAGATATTGGTATTGCAGTTGACCTGACAACCACTCTCTCCTAGGATGAATGAAGCAACATTAACTGCTCACCGCAGCCCTCCACCACCTGGTTCCTTCAAGGTCAAAGTTCCTCATCGATCAGTCATAGTCAGGGCTTCATCTTTCTATGTCACAGAGCCAGACTTAAGGTTAAAGACTTGACCTTAGTAGTGTAAGGCCGATGTTTTCTGTACTAGGTTAGTGGGGAACTGGAAAAAATTCACTATACCTTATGCATATGAATCCATTGCCACATTTACATGTCTGCAAATGGGTACATAACCACACTACAAATTTTATTTAGTTAACAGTTATAAAACTGATTCTTAAGCAGAGAAGTGTCATCTAGGTGCACAATGAAAAAATGTGAACACTAACACAAATCTACAAAATTTTATGTGTATATGTGTGTGTGTGCGTGTGTTTGTTTGTGTGTGTGTGTGTGTGTGTGTGTGTGTGTGTGTGTGTGTGTGTGTGTGTGTGTATTAAATACTAATGTTTTCTACTGTGAAGTATTTATCAGTACAGTTAAAGATCAAATAAATAATATGGTGGGGGGGAGGGGTTGTGTCCCTCTACCCACTAACTAAATATCTTAAATTTGAGGTGACACTAATTTAGAGATAGTGGAGATGAAGGAATACTTGCTTTTGTTCTGCTGTATACAATCTTGAAATTAGTATACATGTAGTTTACTGGGTTGCGGGGGTGTGGACTGCACTTCTGGTTGGGATTGCAAACTGACTATAAATGTTTTCTATTTATTTTATGTAACTATATGTCCCATTTTAATTCTCTATTCCTTATAATGAATTATGTTTTTTAGTTTTAGTGTGTCTGTCGATTTGCAGGATGTTATTATGCTGTATACATCATAGTCCTGATGCAGTTTTACCTAAGTGGAAAAGCTGGGAAATATGCAATGGTAACTGCTGTCAGATCTGAATGTTTTAATACAATCTCATCTATTAGAACAGTTGTACTTCGAAGAGTTCTACCACATAGAACACTTACTGATCCTATATATTTTGTTGATATCTGCTTATCAGTTAAATTACAATAATTTTTTACAGCATCTCAGCTTCACTAGAGGTTCCTTGCTTGATGATTAAATTGCAAGAAGGAACTGCAGCATTTCACCTTCAGTAGAGGTAAATATTGTTAAACCTGCAGGTGACACTTTCTATAAAGTGACAACCATCCTATTAACATATTTATCTTCATTAATATCCTACTTCATTACTTTAAACAGCACTGCAGTTGCATTTTCATGTTTTTCATCTTTTTATCTTTTCAGTGAAATGAATAGTTCAAACTTTTTCAATCAAATGGACTAAAGCTGAATAACTGAACTTTAAATATGGCAAGTAACCTCAGTAATTTTGCAGATTTGTTCAAAGAAATCACATAATATTAATTTTGCTGTTGAGAATGCAGTATGACACAGAACACATAATAAACCTTTTAGTTGTTAGGGGCCATAATCTAAATGAATATCAGTTACTTTAGTGTAAAATGCACAACACTCTTTATGCAGTACTGTTTAGATATTACAATGGAAAGAGACTACAGACATTACAGTCAGTCTATGAATTCCATATATAAAGAAACTATTGTGCAGCTTTCAGTTTACCAACCATTGTGAACTGTCTGTTTGGGTAATTTAATGCCTGTGTCTAATCAATAGTAAGAATACATTCCTGTTTAATTACTCATAAATATTTTAGGAACTAGTTAGTAATTATTTATAAATGCAAACACAGTTTTGTAATGATGGGTCAAAGATCAATAAAAGTGTCCAAATCAGTAATAATGTTCTATATACAAATGTTACACTGTATATTTAATAGAGACTTGAATGGTTATTAATATCAATTTGTGTATTTACTTTTAAGCACTCTGGTTTGAGTGTTGTTTAATGTAAGTGTGTGGTGTTGGTCACAGTACTGGTTATAGTTAATTATAATTATATACTAATTGCTGATCTACGTAACTCAAATGAGTAATTAGAAAACTCCTCATTCTTGCATTAGTAGGCTATGGGTTTTAAGGCTTTGTGACAGAGGACATTGTCATGCCTACTGCAGGATGAAAGAGTGTATGTTCTGCTATAATGTAATTACATTTTAAATGACTCACCACATACTGCATTGCACTCTATGATCTTTCTGGCATTTTGGTATTCTTGAACCAGTGACTTCAGGAAAAGGTAACTGAATCCACTTATGAAAACATGTTAAACATTTTTTTCTGGATTTCTGAGTTTGAACTTGAGATTTGCACCCTTATTTAGCTGTGTAATGTGCACGTTTTGTATTTGATTTTGATGGACTGGACAAGAGGATTGTATAAATTATTCCTTGCTTATTTAGAATGGCTAACAAGGAGCCTTTGCCTTTGGAATGGTTATATACATTTATTAATGAGTCAGTCTGTGTTATTTCATGAGAGAGCTGCATGAAAATGGCATGTTACATGTTGGAAATATGTCTGAAAGCATTTTAAACACATGCTAGTACTTATATATGTCAGACTTTGCGCTATATAAACATATGTGTATATGATAGAATGCTCAGTTTAAATAGCATAAATTCAAAACTATGTTTGTATTTATTTTCGTTCTCAACTGTATCATTATAGCTTATACATTTTTCATATTATGCCTATAGCAGAGGTGCTTACACTTTACTGATACATTTTGAAGTATATTGTTAATATTTCCAGAAGGTTTCAGCATGTTTTCTGTCTGACATAAAAACATGAAAGAGATAGATTTATTACATAATGAGTTTAACAGCTACAACTTTTGTACTAAGACTGTTATTTTGAGTAAGATAACTGAAAGCTTTAAAAACCATTGGTATTAAACATTTGTACAAGAGAAAATAAATATCATAATATTTAAATAATCCACAATCCACACACACACACACACACACACACACACACACACACACACACACACACACACACACACACACACACACACACACACACTCCACTTCTGAATGATAAAGACAAGATTGCTTACAAAAACACTCATTGATCACAACTGATCAACAAACCACTCACCTACATCCTTCCCACTTAGATCAATAAAATCTTTTTTTTTGCAAGGGAAAGATCCTTTGCACCTCTCATTTAGGGGGAACGTTCCCCACCCACGCAGCAGTGTTGAAGGGAAAAACTTTTAAATCTTTTTTTTTTTCTATCTTTTCTTACTCTTGCTACCCGCTCTGCATTTCTGGTGATGTGCAAGCAATGATTTCAGTCAATTTTCTGTATCTATAAAAAACAAAACAATATAGTACTGTATAAAAAAACACAATGTACTTGCCCACGAGGCAATGGGACTTCTAAAAAAGGTACTGTAACATTTAATGCCCCTGGTTACTGTGGAACTGGCATTGTAGTGAACCAGTTGGCAGCGTCTTGTCACAATGAAAATTTAATTGTGAATGTAGAAAGCAGTACTAAATTAACTGAGTTAATCACCAAACAGTTCAGTTTTAACCAGCCCAACCATAATGAGATTACCTTAAGAGTATCGGTTCAGGAGGACGAAAATAATTTTGGTTCTTTAAAACACTTCATTTTCCATTTGGAAAAAAGGTTGTTTAAACTTAAAACTACTGAAATGGGCATTGCCTACCTGAATGAAGGTTTAAATTTGAAAGTAGTCCCTCAGGGACTCAGACTTTACAAATTTCCGTTTGGCATTTTTTATGATAGTGATGTTATTGCTGATTTTATTGAATTTTTTGATTGTATTGGTATGAATCTTTTAAAGAAAACAGTTTTTATTATGAAAAACAAAAGACTGTTTTAACTCGGGAAGTGGAAGGGTTGGATGGCAAAATTAGAGAAGACTTGTTATTTCCCCAGTTTCAAGAATTATATTGCAAAATTTTGGATAAAGTAGAGAGGAGATGCAATAATATTTTTCATAAGAAGAAACGAAATTTAGAACGTGACTTGAAGCAATATCGCAATAAAGAGGTTTATCCTGTCCCACACACCACTGACTTCACTTATAGCAAGGGTAATGGAAGGGAGGCAGTAGGGTATCTAGTTATAGTGAAGTATTGAAGGGGAACAATGAAGGTATTACCCACAAGGAGTATGAAAGGGGAGAGGGACAGGATTTTCCAAATGTCAGACGCTCGATAAGATTAGCACAGAGGATTATAGAGAAGGGGAAACACAACTTGAAATTTTACCAACAGACGCAGAGGAAGGGTTATTACCAAGGGAACAAATACAAGAATTAGATACAAATATTGTGAGTAGTAAAAATGGTTTTACCATTTATAATTATACAGACAGAGAGGTCACAGATGAATATTTTTGCCTTTTATCTAAAGGAATAAAGTTTATTCCTGAGGGAAGAAATAATTTAGTGGACAATGTTCTGGCCTTGAAGTTTTATACTAGGAAACTTAATTTTGAGTTACAATTTAATGAAAGAGATAGAGAAATAGGTGAAGGTAATATGGAAAGTGGAAGTAGGTGGAAAAGGAGAAGTATCTATAATCCACCGTTACATCCATTGATAGACACATTTGAAAAATTAGTGCTGGAAGACATTTATAGGATATACACTCTAGATAGAAAGGTTCCTTGGAATTTATCCAGAGAAGAACATAGATTGTTAATGGATTTGAGGAAATATAAAACAATACGGATAATGACCCTAGATAAAGGGGGAGGGGTGGTTTTATATAAGAATGAGGATTATATAAATGAGATGCAACAAATTTTATTTGAGGAAACAACATATATGGATGTGTCCATAAATCAAATTAATGTCTCATTTTCTAGAATAGATTCCTATTTGGAAGAATATTTGACGAATAACAGGATAGATGGTGAAATCTATGATTTTTTATATAGGAAAAATCATATTATTCCGGTATTCTTCGGAATACCGAAAATACACAAAGATATAAGAAAGCCCCCCTTCAGGCCCATAGTAGCTGCGAAGGGATCTAAGACTCATCCCTTGGCAGTATTCATTGACCAAAATGTACAGCATGTTGTAGAAAAGACAATCCATTTAGTTAAAGATTCATGGGACTTTCTGGGGATACTTAAACAGGAATTGTGGTCCAGTGAATTGATTTTTTTAACCATTGACATCAAGGACCTTTTTACAGCTATTCCAAAAGTGGAATGTTTGGAATTTTTTGAAGAAGCCTTATTTCAACATTCTACTTTACCCCACGAGCAGGTGACTTTAATCTGTGAATTAATGAGCTTGGTGTTGGAGAATAATTACATTTGGTTTGAAGGTGAATATTACCAACAAATCCAAGGTGTTGCCATGGGAGCAGCCTAGTTCTTCTAGGCTGGGAGAGTAGATTTGTGGTAAGCTGCCCCCATTGGAATAGAATACAATTGTATTCTCATTTTTTTGGATGATATTTTTATTCTATGGAGACGAACGGTAACTGAGATAAAGGAATTTATTTGTTATTTAAATGATGCCACACATTTTTTTAAAATTTACTTACAATTTCCATGAGGATAGTATTAATTACTTGGACACACTTATCATGCATGATACCAATGGTTTTAGATCAAGAGTATTCAGGAAGGATACTTTTTGTAACTCTTATTTGCATTTTAACAGCAACCATCCCTTGCACCAAAAAAAGGAGTATTATCAAGGGGCAGGCGATAAGGGTAGCGCGGATGACATCGCATTTTGAAGATGTCCGAGTTGAATTAGACAAAATTGCATTTATGTTTTATGAAAGAGGCTACCCTAGATTATTTGTAGATGAAATAATTAGTAAGGTGTACAGTAAGTGGGGCACGCATTATCAGCCTCTTTTGGGGGTTGGATTAAACAAAGAATCCAACTTAGTAGCAAAAGAGAGTTATAGCAAAGCTTGTGTGTTACAGCATAATCACCTTACTGGTAAAATTCAAAATGCTTTAAGGCAGAATGGGAATATCTTTAAAACCAATAAGGAGGTATTAGAGAAGTTAGGAACGAAGCCAAATTTTGTAACTAAAACAGCACCAAAATTTAAGAGGTTATTGGAACAGAAAATAGAAACAGATGATAATTCAATACAAGACACTAGGGCTTGTGGAAGATGTAGTCAATGTACATATATTGTGAAGAAAATTTCTTTGAGGCTAGAAATTTGTTTACATAGTATGGTGTTCTTTAAGAAAGGGAATTGTAGTACTAGTAGGGTAGTATATTTAGCAGTGTGTGAGTCATGCTCACATTTTTATGTGGGCAAGATGGAGCATGCAATGAGAATTTATGAACATGTAAATGAGATAAAAAAATAAAAAATAAGCAATGGCCTTTACAAAAATTCCCTTACTTGCTCTGCATTCACAAAATTCACATTTGGAATTTTGGATAAGGTAAATATGAATCCCAGAGGGGGGGATTGGAAGAATTTGCTAAAAAAGAAAGAAACACAATGGCAGTTGAAGTTAGCAGCAATGTTTCCCCCAGGGTTGAACGAAACAGTATCTATAACACCTATGTTAGTAGAAAGGGCAAACATGATAATATAAATTAAAAGCCATTCAAGGCTTTAAAATATGTTTTATAATGTTTTTTTTAAAAGGATTGTGATATAATGTGTTTTTTTTAATTCAGTTTTATGTGTATTATACATAGTGACTGCTCACAAAGAGTTTTTGAATCTGTTTTTTTTAAATGTTAATGATTAATTTATGGCAATGGAAGTTGATTGGTGTAAAAATTAATGATGTCAATTAGTATATTCATTTATATAGGGTAGAGGCAATGTCAGATATTGTATTCTGAGGAAGTCTCCTTGGTAGAGATGAAAGCGCTAAATACGTTATAGTTTTCCGTTTGTCTTTTAATAAAGTTATTCGAATGTGGACCAGACCATTTATATAGTTTTTTTTATACAATTTTCTGTATCTGCCTAAGTTTATTTAAAATAAAGATCTCAAGAACACTTACTTTTATACACCCCTGGAAGCTCTACAGTGCAAAACTCAAGTGTCTTGCCTATGGCATAAGTTCTAAGCTCTGGCTACTACTACCATATTTTATCATTAATATTTCAAGAAAGATAACTTGTAAGCACCCTTGCAAGCTCTACAGTGCAAACTCAAGATTCTTGCCTATGGCTTCAATTCTAAGCTCTGGCTGTCACTACCCATATTTTATTATTCATATCTCAAGAGCAAAAACACTAACAGCACCAGTTCCAAGCTGTGGCTGCCACTACCCATATTTTATCATTAATATCTCAAGCACGCTAACATTTAAGCACCCCTGCAAGATCTGCAGTGTGAAACTCAAGTGTCTTGGCTACGGCATTAGTGCTAATCTCTGGCTGCCACTAATCATATTTTATCATTAATGTATGTGCCACTTAAGTGACTTTTTTAAAGTATTGCACCCCTAGATCATCCACTGCACATCACCAGATTACATTTTTTCTCCCTGCCCCTCTGCACTCAACAATACTCCACTAGTAGCATACTCTCTTCATTAATTTTGTTTCTTTTTTCTTTTTCTTTACTACTACATACTCTGACACATTAAATTGTAAAATTTGTAAACCTGCTTTTCTGCTCCTTTTTCATTCTCTCTTGTACCCATTAGCTATACCACTTAGTCCTTTCCATACAACCGCAACTAGTTAATTTTCTCTACTTAATATCTGCTACCCTCTTTCCTGGAAGTTTCCTCCAGCTACCAGCCTCTATCTCTCTCCAAATACTTTATTTCTCCCTCTGGTTGTTTCTTTGTCCATGTATGTCCAAACTAAGTGCCATTTACACACAGCATGGCAGAACTAGAAGCCAATAAAGGATGCACCCCAGTCTCAAAATGCAATGAGCCACACCAATGAATAATCCACACTGTAGTTTAATAAGCAAATTAAGCCCTTTCATTTCACAACAGGAAACTTCATCAGGGTGCATCCTTTATTGGCTTCTAGTTCTGCCATGCTGTGCGCAAAATTTTTTTGGTTGACTTTACTCAGCTTTTTCATCAGGCAACTGGTAAGTACCATTTACACTATTATCTCCACACTTTCTTCTTCTTTCTTTTCTCTCCTTTCTCTGTCTAACACTCCTACTTGTTGCTCTGATAGGATTAAATTTTAGTCTATTTCCTTTGTTTTTTTAAACTTACAACACAACACTGTCTCTTTTTTTAACTTACTGATTGTTTCTGATAGCTTCCTCTTCAGAGTGAAGTCCACTCTTTGTTTGCCCTTACTCCACTCCCATGCCCTACCCCCAATTCCCACCCACCTCACTACCTATAAATTTATATCCCATGGCCCCACCTACTACTCTAAACTAACTAAACTCCAATAGGCTTTTCTCTAACCCACCCACTAGCAGTTAAACTACCTGTCCTAATGACTGTCTCTACTTTATATATTGTTTCTATCTTATGCTATGCTGCTTCTAGTTCTACTATTAAAACTTCCTGTACTTAACTCTACCTTAATAATCACTAATCCCACATCTGCAACCATCTTCCTATCCACCCCATCTGAAAGCTTCTCAGAAATATACCACAGCCTATATTGCATAACTCCACAACTCTGCTTTAAGATACTAATTCTCTCTATAAACAATTCTATTCTCTGTTCAGGCTTTACCCCATCCCTTCTACTCCACACTATCATTTCTAAACAACCTCATCACCCATTTCTCTACTCAACTACCTTTTCAACACTAATCCTCTCTGGTGACATACATCCCAATCCAGGACCTACTTCCACCACCCCCCACCTCACAACCTCCAACTCTGTTAACTGCTACAAATCATTATACCTTGTTATACTAAACCCACAGAGCATTCACAATAAAATTACTGACCTTCATGCCTGGATAGCCCACAAGAAACCTAATATCATTGCTGCCACGGAGACCTGGCAAAAAAACAAAAATAAAAAATTCTGAATCCTCCCCCTGCCAAACTACGGTACAATAAGGGTTGCTAGACCTCCCAAAAAAGGAAGTGGTGTTGCTCTCCTTTTCCCTAATACCTTTAATATATTCCCATATAGTGATCACATCCCTCAATTCTGCAATGCCCAAATTCGTATCTCCTTCCTAAAAATTAAATAACTCAAAAAATCTTTTTATAATAGTCCTATACATCCTCCCTGGCAAAAATATACCAGTACTGGAAGAAATATTATCTTGGATCTCCTGTACTATTAAAAATGAAACTTTAATTCTGGGGTACATAAATATTAACTGGTTAAACAGGTGTTCAGAATTTCCCTCCTCAAATATAAACCTGTTTCACTGCACCCAACGTATCCCCTATCTCACAAGATATAATAACAGTACCAAGGAAGGTACCATCTTAGACTAGATTCTAGTTTCTGACCCTACTAAAACCCCATCAGCCGATACCCTCCCCAACACATTAAGTGATCACCTTCCTGCCTCTGTTAATCGAACAACACCCTTTTCCAATAAAAATAATCACATCAAACATGTTAGAAATCTTACTCACTTCAACCCACAGACATTCAACAACATCCTGAAAAGTATCAGCTAGAATAACCTAAAATATTCCCACTTGATGCACTGCAGTAATTTAACACTACCTTTTTAAAAATATTAGAAAGCCTTGAACCCCCTTGAATAAAAAGGTTGAAAAATAGCCATGCTCCATGGTTAACAAAACTTACTAAAGAGCTAAGGCTAACTCAGGACACAATCTGGAAACAGTGGCAAAAATACAACTATTCTGATCTATTAAAATTCAAACAACTGTGCAACCAAGTAAAAAGATTTTATATCCAAAGATAAGAAAGAATTTTTTTTTTTTTCCATAATAAATTTTTATTGAAATATATTTTCCAAAAACATTACAAAAATACAATAAACATCACACACATAATACACTATAACTACTACAAACCATTTATACAATATCTACATGAAATGCTTCCTATATTTAATATATTCCTAAAATCAGTATCATGCTAATATAATATTGAAGACCTTTTCCCATATTTTCGGGTTATTAATATTTTTGTTAGTTTGTTTCAGAAGTAATTTATGTGCTAGTATATGCTTTATAGCCACAAGCTTAAAATTATTCCATGATGTCTTAGTGGTTCTAGCCAATTTGTGGCTATATAGAGTTTCATCAGCAAAAAAATATTCATACAGATAATAGTTTGCGATCTGGAAAGCTCTCTTGGAGGAATGTGTAGAATCATAAATTCCCATGACAGTGTAGAACTTTGATAACCCATCTTTTGCAGTTGTACTTTAAGAGAGTTCCAAAGTTTATATACGCATTTACAACTCCAGAACATATGAAGAAGATCCACTGTTTGATCTGCACAGTATGGACAAATTGGAGAATTCCTAGGGTTAAATTTATGTAATCTAAGATGTGTGTAATATGCATTGTTCCAAATCATCAATTGCGTGTACATCAGTTTTTGAAAAGAAGCTGATTTCCTAGTTATATCAATTGCTTTTAATATCTGATTGTCTGTTACTGTTACTTTTTTTACCCAATACTCTGAAAGCAAAATTTTGTCCTGAAATTTCAAATCCTTAATTAATTTATATGCAGTTGCTATAAATTTAGTGTCTTGTTGGATAGCTTGCCACAATTCAGAGCACTTATCCACAAATCCGCTGCAGGTTTAAAGTTCCTAAAGTAGCTCAAGGCAAGTTCTTTAACTTGTCTCATTATAACAATGTAACTTCTAGGTAGATTCATTTCCTGTCTAATTTGTAAAGCCGATAAGTCAAGTTTATTAAAAACATCAAATAGAGTCAGATTAAGTATTAATGGAAATTTGCTGAGATCGATCAGCTGATTATTTAGTTTAAAATTAGGATTCCTGTGGAAAGGTTGAAGAACCATCATATATTGCAATAAATCTACGGACTGAAATAAAGTTTGCAAAGATGAGACACAGGTTATTATGTGGTCCATGACCCCATATTTTATCAGACTAATTTTGTCCATAAAGGGCAATGCTTTAGGATTTATTTTCCTATCCAAAATATGCTTATGATTCAAGACCACCCAAGTTGGTATCCATTTTGTATTCGTTACATCATAATTAGCAATTCTTAAAATTTTATTAGCGTTTACAATCAAATAATATGCTTCAAAGTTTGGTAGCTCAAGTCCCCTCTTGTTTTAGGGGTCATTAATTTCTCATAAGATATTCTAGTTCTTTTTGGGTTCCAGATAAATTTAGCTAGATCTTTATGCATTTGTTTAAAAACTGTTTTTGAAATTGATAATTGGGCAGACCTAAATATGTATAACATTCGTGGTAGTATATTCATTTTCACTATTGATACTTTTGCTAATACCGGTAGTTTTAAATTCTTCCATCTGTCACAATCAGCTATTATGTGTTCCCATACTGCTTAACATTATTGTTATAAAAGTCCTTATTATCTGTAGAGAAGCTGATACCCAAATATTTAATATTTTCTTTACATGTTAACTTCCCCATCAGGGCCATTAGTGAAAAAGGTTTTGGGGTTCTTAATGGGAAGATATTTGTTTTCTGTAAGTTAATTTTATAATTGGAAACTACTGAAAATTCATTTATGAGCTTTAATATCTTTTCACTGTCTGAAATTGGGGATGTACAATAAATAATAAGATCATCGGCGAATGCTGACATTAATATTTTATTCCTATAAATTATTGGTGCATTATGATACAAATTTTGCTTGATATATAAAAATAGGGGTTCTAGATATAGGTTAAACAATAAGGGGGACATGGGACAACCCTGACGAGTACCATTTTTAATCTGTATTCTGTTAGAATAAGTCCTATTGATGTATAGCGTAGTGTATGGATTACTATATAATATTTGTAGTATCTGAATGAATTCTTGGGGCAAGTTAAAATAGGGTAACACATCAAACAAAAATTTATGTCTACTCTATCAAATGCTTTCTGGGCATCTATTATAAGAGCATAGATATTAAAGTTGTTTTTTTTAGCATACGTCATCATATTATGCAGTGTAAGTGTGTTATCGCTGGTTTGTCCAGTTGCCATAAATCCAGCTTGTTCCTTAGAAATTAAATATATCAAAACCTTCTTTAGTCTCGATGCTATAATTGATGTTAAAATTTTCATATCCACATTCATTAGTGCTATTGGTCTGTAATTATCTGGGTTAAGGGGATCCGAATTGGTTTTATGTATGAAAATTGTTTTTGACGCATTGAGGTGGGGGTCACTAATTTTATTTTTAGTTATATAATTAAATACATGAGACAATTCTTTTCCCAAACTATCAGCAAACTCTTTGTAAAATTCAGCTGTAATACCATCAGGCCCTGGCGACTTATGTGCTTTCATATGTTGAATTGTATATACTATTTCTTCTTTAGAAATAGGTTTAATCAGGTCACTTTGCAGGCTCTCTTCTAATTCTGGAAAGTTAATTTTTGCAGAAAACTTTTATTCTGGTTATGTAGAGACCTATCAGTTTGCCCTCATACACCTTAGTATAGATTTTCCCAAAAACATCAACAATATCCTCAGTTTTAGAATATATTGTGTCGTTATACTGAATTTCAAATATATCCAGTTGTTTTTGATTGATTTATAATCCTTGCCAGTGCTTTTGATGGTATTTGAACATTATTAGCATATTTCACTAAACACCTATGTTCTTGAAGTGTTAATTTATTATTATGAAGCAAAAGAGATCCCTTTGAAGCTTCAACATTTCCTCCTCAGTTTGAGCGTTAAAATTCTGAATCAGCTCATTATCAAGTTGTTTTATTCTTATTTCTAGTTTTGAATATCACTATTATGAATTTTCTTATAATATGAGGCTTTTGTATAAGAAATCCTCTAATTTGAGCTTTAGCTGTCGCCCATTCAATGTCAGGGGTATGTTTTGGAGCTTCAAGCTATCTGTAAATTCTTTCAAATATTTTATAATTCCATCTGCTATCTCTTTTTACTTAAAAGTTTTGGGTTGAGTGACCAATTATAACCCCTATGCCTTCTTGTGTCTTTTAAATCTTTAGAAAATTTTAACGAAATTTTTGAGAGATCTGATAGATGACAGTATGTATAACCACCACTGGTTCTAAATTCGTTAGTGCTTTAGATATCAAAAGTAATCTATTCTAGCCCACATTTTGTGGCATGGTGAATAGAAGGTATATTTATTTGCATTATTAATATCTTGTGAATAAGAAAAGGGGTCATATAATTGAAAATCTTCCTTAAAATCATTTAATGCTATCCCGGCCTGCTTATTAAATGCTCTCTGTGGACAAGACCTATCCAACTTTGGATTTTGATAGGTATTCCAGTCCCCACCCACAACAAAATAATAACCATCATATTGTGTTAATATTGGATATAATGATGCTATGAAACTTTGTTGATCATTGCATGGGGCATATATATTCAAAAGTAGGATAGGTTTATCAAATGCATTATCCGATAAAATCACATAACACCATCGCCCATTTGGATCCACTTTGGAGTCTAAAATCCTATCTTTGTATTGGGTTTTGATAATTATAGCCACTCCGCACTGTTTGTCTTACCTTCTGATGTCACTAGCTCTCTAATCCAGTTCTTTTTTCTAATATCATTCCATTGTTCATTCATCAAATGTGTTTCCTGTAGAAATACAAACAGTGCTTTGTCCTGTAATAATATGTGTAGCAACAGCTTTCTCTTCTTCAAGTTCTGGAGCCCTTTAACATTCCATGAGTTCAACTCCCACATTCACAGGTCTTGGTATCAAATAACAATATAAGAGGGAATTATGAAATTGACATATATTGACTGTACACTATATCTAATCTGGAAGCATTTCCTACATCCCGTCCCTAACCAGTGCTTACCCACTTTACCCTGGACCAGGATTTATATAGGTCTTGTATAAGAGAAAATATAAACAAGGTTAAACACACCAACACATTGAAAACGTCAGGTAATAACATTTAAAACATTTCCTAAACATACAACCTATATATTCTAGCATATCTACATCAAAGTCTAAACTACACATTCCCTACCAAACACCGCTACTTAACTACAGCTTTGGTTTAACTATTAGTTAAACAAATCTCATTTCTAAGGTTATTACTGTGTAAAGGAAAGTTTTAGTAGATTGGGTACTTATTTTATCCTACCTTAAGTATCTGTTTTGTTGCAATCATTATGTACATAAACTTTTTACAGAAGAGAGGAGAGAGAAAAAAAAAAAAATACATCCTACATTTTAGATCTGTACCCTACACAGTGTCTGCCACACACTGCATATAGTAAACAATTTTGGTTCACACCTATAAAAGAAGAAAAAAACAGTAAAAGTACATGTTATTATGTGCTTTAAGTACATACTGTAATGTTATTTAGTTATAAAAGAACATTATCATATTATTTTCAGTTCTCTTTGTCTTTTCAAGCCAGGAAACCATCAGAAATACTCACGACAAGGGACCTCTTTCACAGCAGGACCACAAGAAGTATTACATCCAAATCTACACTCTCAGTTGAAATCCAGGCATTTCCTGTTTACCACACAATGGAAATAGACCTTGAGGCCATAAAAGTCTGGAAACCAGACAGCAGACCCTCAGATTAGCATAAACAAACAGTTTTATTGCTTTTTCAGAGGCCTGAACAGTTTAGTGAAGAAACAAAGGATTAGAAAAGCCTTGAGGTAAAATACATGCTGGATCTGACTACAGGAACATGCCAGTCTCAATTGAAGTTCTTTTCAGCCCTCTGATGCAGGTAGAACTTTAAAAACTTTCAGAAACACTTCTTTTGCCTGATTTTTATTGGAAACAGAATATTTAGTGCCATCCACCATAAATGTAAGCATATTGGGGTATTTCATCTGGAATTTAATTTGTTTATCAATCAGAAATTTACAGTAAGCAGATAAAGACTGTCTAGCCTGCCTTACTTGTAATGGTAAATCTTGAGCCAGAAATATTTTGACATTTTTCCACATAACATAGCCACCATTTTTTTTTTGCAGTAAACAGTATTTTGCTAACATCTTGAAAGTTCAATATCTTAACATATACAGGTCTAGGCATAGTAGAAGCTTGTACCTCTCTCAGCTCTGTGTGCCCTTTCTATTACAATCTGTTTCACCCCATCAGCATCATTTAACAGTATTTCAAATATTTGTGTTATGGCTGGTATTAGCTCTGCATACTGGATGTTTTCAGAGATTCCTCTTATAATAATATTATTTCTTCTAGACCTTGCTTCTAAATCAATAAGTTTATTTTGCATGGCTTGTACATCCACATCACATACCTTTGATTTTTCTCCAGCATGTCAATTTTGTCCTCTATTTCAGAAATTCTGGTCTCAGTTTTGTCCATTCTCTGAAGCAATTGATTGCATAAAACTCCAAATGTTTGTATTTGTGAGGTCAAGTCCTTTAGAGCTTCCTGTATAGGTAGTAAAGCGTGTTTGATATCCTCCATGTTTAATGGCTGATCAGTCCTGGATCTAATTTCTGGTTTCTGTTGTTCCTGCTGTCTAGTAATCCTTTGTTTTTCGCAGTTCCATCCTTTACTGGCGACTGTAGTTCTGACAACTTTGTCTTAGTAGTAGTTGTTTCCATGGTTCTTCCTTGTTGCAAGATTTTTCTTTCCCCAAGCAGAAAGGCAGAATAAAGAAAGCACACGGTCCTTTGTTTGTTTCTCTCTTCAGAGCAAAGTAATCACTTGTAATCCTGATGGATAAATACTTTTTTTTCCCACTTTTTTAACTGATTTTAGATTAGGTCAGTATAAATGCAACTTTTTATCATCAATTTGATGTTTAAACCTCCTGATATCCACTCAGATCAGAGATTTTCCTCGGGTTAATTGAAGAGCTGCAGTTTAGCAGTGTTTACAGCATGGCAGCCATCTTTGAATCAAGAAAGAATTTTACTTAAAAAAAAAAAAAAAAAAAAAAAAAAAACATAAACACAACCCATAACAATTCTGGACCTTCATAGAATTACTTCTGAACCCCAGCTCAAATGTGACCCATGCCCTTACCCAGAGAAAGCACCAGAACAAACAGCAAGTCTCTTCAACTTACACTTCATAGACACAATAGCTAACATCACAGCTAACATTTCACAACCTCTCTCTCCTACAAACCATTCTGTTCAAACCATACATCTCACCTCTCCCAGCCACATTTCCCCTCAACCACACATACAAAAGAATCAGCTATAAATGCTTCACCAAAATTCTCACTCACTACGATCCCAACTTCTACCATAAAAAAAAATTCCTTCTGAAACTAAAGCCCAGCTCCAATGCAGCAGACAGTTTACTTTCTGAATATCTAAAAATTGTTGCAGACTCCATTGACTAGCCTATTAGCATACTCATTAACAGATCCATTCAAAAATCTTATGTCCCCAACCTTTGGAAAAGAGCTAATATTCTACCCCTTTACAAAGGAGATAACTCAACCGATATCTCTAACTTCTGTCCCATAGCCATTTTATCTCCCATGCTCAAACTCCTTGAAAAAAAATGTGTACACATGCAACTTCTACACTTCCTGCTTAATAACCAAATCCTATCTCAAATTCAACATGGATTCAGACAACTACAACTGCCTTAATATCCTTCATATTCTTAGTCAATAAAACCCTTGACTCCGGGAAGATTGTATTCACTCTATTTCTTGATTTATCAAAAGCCTTTGATACTATCTCTCAATCACTTCTTCTATCTCAGCTTTGAAATACTGGTCTATCTACTCCCTCTCTCAACTGGTTCACAAGTTATTTGGCAGACAACAGGCAGAAAAATGGCATAACTCGATATCCCCATATCTTCATACCTCCACTGTGTACCCCAAGGCTCTATATTAGGACCTCTCCTTTTTAATATATTTATTAATAACCATCACTCATCATTTAGTCAGGGGTCTCTTATACAAAATGCGGATGAGTCCACTATTATATGCTCTGCTGACACTGCATCTCAACTAAAACATATCACTCAATCAGCATTTACTTCTACAGAGACAAGGCTTTACAATAACTATCTGTCTCTAAATCCCAACAAAACCAAACATATAATATTTATCCCTAAATGTATCTCTATAAACAAATCCCAGTTTACTATACTTTCCCAAAACAACACAACAATTGAAGTAGTTAGCCACACTACACTGCTGAGAGTAATTATTCATGAAAACCTAAAATCTGACTTGCACATACAACACAATATCAGTAAGATACAACAAAAACTTGGAATTGTATACAAGCACAAACATTTCCTTCTCCCCACTAAACAACTACTTGCTTCCACTTATCTACTCCCATCCTTGTCTATGACACCCCCTTGCTAACCAACCTCCAATCCTCACTAAAAACAAAACTAGAAACATGCTATAATAAAATTGCAAAGTTTGCAACAAATACCCGCCTATCTACCCAGCACTGCATACCCCTATATTCATTAAACTGGCTTGAACTCATCCACTGTCTCACCTATCTCCAATTAATTACCACCCACAAAATAATTTTCAAACCTCTAGACTATCTTGCCTTGAGTTC
>NC_056744.1:1099641933-1099809433 GCF_019279795.1 Protopterus annectens
TGCTAAGCTGTGCCCCCTGCACCCACCCCCACAAATTAAATATACCAATTTCCAAGATCGCACTACATCGAAGAAAAGGGTAAACTATTGATTCACTCTGCATCTACCAATATGTATGTACTTACAACAGCAACATCTTTTCATGGTAATAGTCTGTTCTAAATTTAAAACTTATCTAACTAGTATTGCCACTTATTTTTCTATTTGAAAGTCTAAATTTCCAAAACACATCTCCAGCGAAACCAGCAGCTTCAGGGTTACTTCCACCATATTGTTTTTTACATTCTTAATACAAACCTTAAAGGGAAAGTGCAGTATTAACCACATACTCTGTAACTGTTACAAAACATTTAGGAATCCATATGCTTTTCGATGTTCGATATTATGGGACTCGATCTTGTAAAGTTTCAGGCAATTGAAATTTCGTGTTTGTGGTCTCGATAATTCTGTTGACCAACTGGATATTCTACACTTAAATGTAGATCCATATAGAAGTGTATATCTATATATATATATATATATATATATATATATATATATATATATATGCACACACACACACACACACACACATATATCTATATATATATATATATATATATATATATATATATATATATACACATATATATATATCTGTACATATATATATATATATATATATATATATATATATATATATATATATATATATATATATATATATATTTATACATTATATACATATATATATATATATATATATATATATAGGGTTCCTATTATGAAATCGAAGAGGCTGAACATCGAACGGTTTTAATGTTGGAAATGCTGTTCATCTATGTGCTTTTTGTGAGATCTCAGTACAGCGAAGAGCAGAATATTTGCCCTTTCCTGACTGTAGTGCAATCTCAGAGTTGGTATATAGAATTAGCTGGGGGTGTGGCAGGCGCAGCCCCCCACAATAGTGACTTAAAGGTCCAGCATTTTCGGCTTTTAAGCCATTCAATGTTTAACATCTTCAGTGTTGTAATATATACCCTACATATATATATATATATATATATATATATATATATATATATATGTGTGTGTGTGTGTCTAGGACTACTGCGCGAATGGCCATTTCACCGAATCTGAAATGACCAGGCATACTTACATGAAAGTGCTTTTCTCCGAAGAAGCACTTTTGTGGATGTATGCCTAGAGGTAGAGGGAGTTGTTGGGGAGTGACTGTTGCGGAGATCGTACTACGGTGCAGTTAAGGGAATTTTTCCCTTTTCCCCACTGTAGTGATATCTCGGAGTGAGAATAATAAAGTAGGGAGTGTGTGGGTTCCCCCCCCCCTGCATAAACATTAATTTACTGTGTTTTCTTTTTTTTTTAACACACTTTAGCGAAAGTGCTTTTTCAGTGAAAAGCGCTTTCGCTAAAGTGTGTTCGGTGATAATGGATTCGTATAAATATATATATATATATATATATATATATATATATATATATATATATATATATATACTTTGCATGTTTACTGTTATTCTCCTTAAGGATCTGCATCCAAAATCTCCTATCTCTCTATTTCTAGAACTCCTCCATCGCTTCATCCTCATTCCTTTCCACTTTGATATATGACCTTCTGCTTGTGTTATACATGTGAGCTTTAACTATATAACTCAAAACTATCCATAGAAATCAGGTAATCCTAACCCACCTTGTTCTATGGGGGAAATCAACTTATCCCAATTAACTATAACTCTCTCCACTCTCAAACAAATTGCTTCAGCTTTATTAATTTTTGTCAACAACTTTTCATCAGTTGATAAACATATGCTTGACCTGTATATAAAACAAAAGTGACCAAAAATATTTTTCCTGCTTATATTTTACTATCCACATCTATAGATCTCTGCATCTGAATCAAAACTCTCTCCTAGCTCCCTCTCAACACGGATTTAGACCCTACCATAGCACAACTTCAGACCTTCTCTCCTTCTCTAATACAATAAATCAAAACTGCAATAATAACAAGCTCTTCTCTGCCCTCTTCCTAGACCTATCCAAGGAATTCGATATGGTAAACCACCAGTTACTCTTAGACACACTACAATCACTCCCCATAGACAACCTAGCAATAAACTGGTTTCATTCTTACCTAAGTGACAGACAACAAGCTGTACTATGGAAAGAGAATCTGTCATCCCTTTTACCAGTCACTCTCGGAGTCCCTCAAGGATCTATACTGGGTCCCATCTTATTCTCTTTATTCATTAATGACCTGCATAAATTCATCTCAAGTGCAACTTGTATTCAGTATGCAGATGACTCCAACTTAATCTGCTCTGCCACCTCCCCCTCAGATCTACAAACTGTATCACAAATCACTTTCACCCAAGTAGAGAACTGGCTGACAGATTGCAGACTACTACTAAACCCAAACAAAACCAAACTACTGCTCTTCTCCCCCACTCGCAAATCGCAAAATCTCCTTACCACCCCTCACAATAACATCTAACAATGATACCATAATTTCCCCAGAACATAGCACTAAACTATTGGGAGTAATCACAGACAATACCCTTAAGTTCGATGCTCATATAGACAAAACTATTAAAACAGTCAACAAAAATCCAGGCTCTCTGTATAGGATCAAGCAATTCCTGACCCCATCCACTAGAACTGTTATCGCCCGTACACATCTGCTATCAACCCTTCTTTATGCCTCAGCCATCTTTGCTAATCTATCTAAATCAAATCTTAATAAATTGAATAGCTGCTATAATAACATTGCAAGATTTGTCACAGGGTCAGCTTTTAGAACGCATCACTGTGTTAACCTCCAGTCATTAGGCTAGCTAAAATTACCCAACCAACTACAATTTACCCAACTAATAGCTATACATAAAATTCTCTACAATACAGACAGTACACCTGTACTGAAAAACATTATCACCCCCTACAGTAATCTAAAGAATCTTCGCTCTTCCAACAAAGTACTAGTGCAGGCTGTTATAACCAACAATTCAGCAGGTACATTACTATTCTCTAACTCTGTCGGAAAAAACTGGAACCTTCTTCCTGCGGAACTCACCAATGACCCCTCCTTACCCCAGTTCAAAGCATCTCTTAAAAATACCTGCAAACACTTTGGGTTTGTCTCTGTACTAACCCTGACTAACCCCAAACTGACAGAATCTGTAAAGGTGAGCCTCACAAGAGTATGTCAGTGAGCCACTAACCACTTACAATTTTGTATAACTCTCTCCTATGGAATGAATAAGAAGGATTTCACTTTCTTCTTTCTTAGATAACTAACTAGCAACCTATCCTGTGTGTATGTGACTTAAAGTTGTACCTGCCTATATATATATTGTTAAAATGAATATGTGACTTGAAATTGTCCCTATCTATACATATTTTAAAATTTCCATTTTTGTAATTTCACTGTAATACTTTTCACTGTAATTTACTAGTAATTAGTAATATAGTTATGTACACCTGAAACTTTTCTCCCCGGGCCTCCGCTGAAAATGGACCTGTATCCAGTCAGACTTTCCCGGTTAACAAATGTAAACTAAATAAATAAATAAATAAAATAAAATAAATAAGATCTCCCAGTTGCTCAGTTTTTGTATTATTATTTATTCAGTCTCTTCCCACATATCCTTTGCTGCCATAATAGAATTCTTTTTAATCCATTCATTTAATCATTCTAAATACTTCATCTTATTATGTCCCCATAAATATGGGTATTTCAGAAACAAATTATGTGTGGGTACATAATTTACTGCTGTTGCCTTTGTTTTATCTTCATTAATTTTACATCTCTAAAAGACTTGAAATTCTCAAAATATTCCCACAACACAGAAATGTTCTTTTTCTGAATTTATCACATACAAAATATCATATGCAAATAAAAGCAACTTTTCTTCATTATCATATCAATTATATCCTTGAATTTCTGAGTCCCTTATTTTCCTTGCCAGTGACTCTAAATATAAATGGTTCATAGGGTCATAGAAGATTACTAGGCTAATGGCTTAAGAACCCTTACAAGCCTAGCCAATATAACCTAATTTTACCCAAAATATGGTCCTGGGGCAAAAGGATGGCATGGATTTGTGCCTATACATTGAGTATCTTACAAATTGCCCCTGTCCATAAGGGACATACATAGACAGTACCCTAGGTGAGAATTTGCGATTCCCATCCATTGATCAAAACAACATTTGAAGAGGGCCAGGGAGGGGCTCTGCTTAATGTGAATAGAAAGCCTGTTCCAAAGAAGGGGCGATCTCTGAGATACATATCTATCTCTTCAGTATGTCTTGTCTGAGATGTTAAATTTAGATCCCTAGATTGGGTAACTTTTGTGCTGTTTGACTTGCAGATGTGTATCAACCCCATCAGAGCTGAATTTGTGAGTGCCTTGTAAGTCAGGCATAGGTCACCTCTTAATAATTGGTAGGAGACAGAGTAAATGAATAGGGCTTTATCAAAACAGGACATGTTGTTTACACCCTGTATTTTCTTTGTGATGAACCTCCGAGGTCACTCCAGCTGCTGTAAGCATTTAGTCAAGTACATGCTAAATGGTGCATTGTATTTGATTATTGGTCTAATGAGGGCTGAGTACAGCAGGACTATAATTTCCTTGGACCTGGATGCCATGCCTTTACTTATATGCTGAGTCACATAGAAGAACTTCCTCACCACTGTTCTCTAGCTGTGTACCTAGATCTATCGTCACTGAGTCTACTCTTAGGGGTGTGCTCTTGATATTGAAATTTGCAGGGGTATTTGACTTCCCAAAGGGTATGATAATGCATTTTTTTGCATTTAGTTTTAGGACATGGTAATAGCATCAATCATTTGTCTGATCTAGGTCCTCTTGAAGGACATCTACATAGCTGGATGATTCAAAGATTGCCCCCAGCTTGCAGTCATCGGCAAACTTTGTCATCCAGAGTTCTTCCACATTAGCTTTATCTTCAAAGAAGTATATTCCAAACAGGAGTGGTCCCAGCATTGAACCCTGTGGCACACCACTAGTAATTGGCCTCTTGCTGCATTTAGATTCACCCACTTTAACCAAGTGTGTCCTGTTCATGAGCCAATTGGCTATCCATCTGGTGACAGGGATTTATGCCCAGTTTTGCGAGTTTATTTACAATACCTGAGTGGGGAATCATGTTAAATGCCTTGTCCAGGCTGAGGTAGGTAGTATGTACTGTTTTATCCATGGCCTTAGTAACTTTCTCAAAGAAATTCATCAGATTCAGTAGGCATGACTTATCCTTGACAAAGCTGAATTGGGTCAGGTCCAGTGTTTGGAGGTTTACTATGTCATTATTTATCAGATCCGTGGTTATTCCTTCCATAGCCTTCCAATAAGACTAGTCAAACTTATGGAGCTGTAATTTCCCAGGTCAGTAGATAATCCACCTTTATGCAAAGGGATGATTGCTGCTGTCCTCCATGCTTTTGGGACAAAGCCAGTCCAGAGGCTGTGAGTAAAAAAAGATCCTAATGTGCCTGATAAGATCTGATTTAAGCTGTTTAAGAGGCAACCTGGTATATCATCAGACCCTACTGAAGCTATGTTTTTAGTTTGAGAGAGCACAGTAGCAACCTGTTCTTTGGTGATAATTGGTGATGAAGTGGTGGAGGATATTTCTTGGGAGAGAACTGTTGGTGATGGGGAGATGAAATTTGAGATGAATTTGTCAGCCAGCAGATTTGATACATCTTCCGGCTATGTATAGGTGATGTAATCTACAACTAATTCTGCACATTGTTGGGTATTACCCTTAAGATTGCAGACATAACTGAAAAAATTCCATATGGTTATTCTTAGCTTTGGAGATAATTTTTACCTCAAAGTCTGCTTTCAGAGATTTGACTAGTTCCCCGATTCACTTGTTTTGACTAATGAGGGACTCTTTGGTTTGTTGTACACATTACCACTTGCTTCTTGACAGAATTTTCTTTCTTTTGTTATACATCCTTTAAATACCAGGGGTTCACCAGGGTGGCTTGTTTTTGCAGTCTGACCTGAGTTTATTTGGGTCTGGTACTGCTTTTTATGCAGCTGTTTATAAAGTAAATAGCAAAGGTGAAAGAGTACTCCCATGCCTGATTCCTCTGTTTAAACGCAGATTATCAGATAGGAATCCTCCCATCTTAATTATTGCCTCCAATCCTTTATAATTCCTGCTAACTAACTCTATTATTGTATCTGGGAATGCAAATACTTCCATTGTTCTACTCACAAAATTCCAGCTTACTGTATTGAACGCTTTTTCTGTATCACAACCCACCATCAACAATGGTATTTTCTTACATACTGCTTCCCTGTGGATGATCATTGTTCTATTAATGTTGTCAAATATTTTCTTCTCTTTCTCAAAACCACAATTCATATCTATCGATTTTGGCAACATCTTTGCCATTCTCTTAGCTAATATAGATATAAACACATTATAATTATGGTTTAAAACAGAAATGGTTCTATAAGAAGCTGGGTCTGATGGATCTTTGCATTCTTTGAATAATATCCCATCACAGCTTTCTTCCAAGATGCTGGTGTTTCCTCTCCTTTTATAAATACTATTAACAAAACTTTCCATATCCTTTTCAGGTTTTTCCCTCCTAACATCAAAACTTATATAAGAATGCCATTTGTTCTTAGAGATTTCCCTGTAGACTGACCACATATTACCAATCTTATATCTTCTCATCTCATTTTAACTATTAGTTGTTGAGCCTCATCTTCTTCTAACCTTGGATTATTTAGTCTTCCATAAATATTTCCATTTGTGCTTTCTTTGGTTCCCCATTCCTCTCCTTTATACATATTTTAATAACATTTCTGAAATATCTCTAATACCTTTGTAGAATTTCTGGTTATTTTACTTGGTGTAGGCTCCTTAAGGCAACCTAGTTTACCTTCTATTGCCTAAGTCATTGTTCTAAAATTTTTTGCTCTGGAATTGTTATCAAAAAATAATTGCTTAACAGAAATCTTTCTAAATTCATGTATATTATCCAAAATACTCCCTTATTTTGCCTTTAACACTCTGCAATTGCTCTTCATCTTGTTCTGTGAGATTCCTCTTATTCTGCAATACTTTAACCTTTGTCAGACCCTCTAAATAGTTCCAATTACTTTTTACCCATATCTCTTCTCTTGTATTTCTACCCTATTTAAAACTCTATTTTCATTTATCTCACTTAGTAGGTATCCCTTCTGAAGAAATTTCTATCTTCCCTAATAACTCTTCAATAATTTCTACTGTTCATTCCTTAAACTCCTCTCTTTTTTACAGGTAAGTAGGAAAATGCCAGTGTCTTGGTTTTACTTCATTATCCTGTATTTTTATCTTAGTTTTTATTGGGGAATAAAGTTATTGGCCGTGACTCTAAGCTTTCAATTAAATGCACAAGCTCCTGCAAAATATAATTTCTATCAAGTCTAGCCTAGTTAATGTACTTTGGGGAATAATTCATAAATTCTGCCCACTATTGAATTCATAATTGATATTTTACATACCGAATATTTTCATAAACTTCTTCAGAAATCTACACTCTTTTACTATATATTCCCTTGTAGATCCCCCATGATACATCCTCACTATTGCAAATCAAGTTTCAGTTTCTACATATAAATTATATTCCCTACCGAATGCTGATTATGTCTCCCAAACTTTTCTTAGCTCCACAATAGCAGTTTTTTGTGAAATATAAATACAGACTGATGTCATCCTCCTCCCTTGCCAATATCCCCTTATTATCACAAACCTACCACTGTTGTCTTTTTTTGTCTTCTATCTCTATTAGAGCTCCTCTAGCAATTAATATTATTGCTCCTCTTATCCCTTGGCTCTGATATTCTGATGATATCCATCTTGAAATCCTTTCTTTGTCCAACTCACATGTTCATTTCCATCCAAATGCATATCTTACAACATTGCTATTTGCAGCCTACATTTCTTAATATGATTCAATACTTTAACCTTTTATTGACAACTGTAAGGCCTTTGTCTGGGCTGGCTGATGTAGAAGTGTGTCAAAAGGTACAGCTTAAAATTAACTTAACTTTAAAACAAAATGATACATTAACTTAACTTTAGAACAAAATGATACAAACTGTCAGAGAAGCAGCTGGTTAAAAAGCAAAATTCTAGTTCAGATATGGCAAATAATGTGCGAGGTAAAATGCAAAGTTAATCGCAAGTTTAAAAAGAAGTACGATTCTGAGCAAATAAAAGAATGCACAAGAAACCTAATGAATATAAGCTTGGAAAACTATTGTGACAATTACCATAATATGGTGGAACAGTAGGCTGCATACGGCAAATGGTGTAAGAGATGTTGACTCTAATGTCATCTTGCCATGATTTGTAAGACAAAGCTGATTAAAGATGTTGCTTCTAAAAATGTAATCAAAAAATGAAGAGGAGAAAACCTCTTTCCTGGGTTAATTTACTACTGGGGCAGAAACAGAAAGAGACTGTCAACTTAGAAATTTCTATTTTTGGAATTCCCATGAATTTCAGGATTGATATAGGGTCTGGCATTACTGTAATATCATTTGCTTCACACATAGATTTCTCTAAGTTTCTGCAGTTTTGGGAATCAGAGACTGAAATTCATACCCTGCAAGCAAGCTCAAATTCATTGGTTAATTTCTAACCATGTGTGAGCAGAAAGAGCACAAGTTTGAGTTTTGGGTTTATGTACTGGATGGGCCATACATAAATTATCTACTCAGCAGAGCTGTGGCATGTGAAATGGGCTTTCATTGTCAGAATAAACTAAGTCAGTGCAGTCATGTTTGGCAATGGTAGTCTGCTTGTGAGCGAGTCAAAATTAAGTTAAAATTAAAAGATGCTCTATATGCCTAAACAGCTCCCATAATAATAATAATAATAATAATAATAATAATAATAATAATAATAATAATAATAATAACAATAATAATAATAATAATAATAATAACAAAATAATTCCGTAATTTGACCATTTTTTCTACGAACAAAAAAGAGGCAGAATCTAACAGAATTCAAGATAAAGTATGATCAAACTGTCTGAGTGCTGTGCTTCCATGGCCACAGTGTTTAAAAAAAAAATAATTGAGTAAATTAAATATATGTTGATTTAAAAAAAGTTCTATGATGTAGTTACGAGAGAAAGGCTCATCACACCTACATTAGAAGACGTTGAAGCAAAGATTATAAATGCCAAAGTGTTTTCCATATTAGATGTTTCCAGGAGGGTTTGCCACCCCTGGATAAAGACAATCAAAAGCTGACCACCTCCACTACTTTGGTAGGAAGGTTCTGTTTTAATAGTCACCATATGGTATAACCTTAGCACGTGAAATCTTTCAGAATAAAATGGCTGATTTACTTAGGATAGATGGCGTTATCATTTTTATGGATGGCAGGCTGTGTTTTAGTCTGATAATGATAATGTATGATTTGAAGTTCGAAGCAGTGCTGCAGATTATTAAAGATTCTGTTTTAAAGTTAAACCAAGATGTGTGCTACTTTATTGTGTAACTGAGCTGAAGCAAGCCCTAGGCATGATTAATTATTTAGTCAGGTCTGTTATACACGTCAACCATTTTTTGTACTTTAACTGATCTATTAAAAGTATACCTTAGTCATGGATTCCTGCTTAAACCCAAACATTTGACAAGGTTAAAGAGATGTTTACTACAACTCTGGTGTTAGCCTACTGTGATATCATTAAAGAGACAATAGTGACTTCCAATGCCAGAAACTATAGCTTAGATGCTGCAACACTCCAAATGGATGGACAAGTTGTACTTCCAATTATCTATTGCTGCAGAATGCTAGCTGATACAGGACAGGGATCCTTGCAAATTGGAAAAGAGTGCCTAGCAAGTGTGTTGGCCTGTGAAATTTTATCCATATATTTATCAGGGCTGAAGAGCTCCCAACTTCAGACTGATCACAAACCATTAATTTCACTAATTAACTCATACAAGTTAGGTACAGTGCCACCAAGGCACCAAAGACTGTTGAAAAGACAGTGATGAGTTCAGAAAATAACTAGTTGTCACTGATATGCTGCCCAGAGATCTTATAAATGACCAACTAGTATCCAATACCAAAAGATGCTGTTATTGCTAATGTGCAAAGTATAATGATGCCTGGGACCTGTAACTATCAAAAGACAAGTTAAGCTTATACAAGCTAACTTAAATGATCAGGAATTATTAGCTGTTGTCCAACATATGCAAAATGGGCAGCCACATCATTAGACATAGCCAGTTTTTACATAAATATTATATAGTCAGGGGGGCAGTTGTCTGAAGTAGATGACTTGTTATACTAAAACAAAATTGTAGTACCCTCATCTCAGTGAGCAGAAGTATTGGAATCATACCTCTCAACCTGGAAACATCAAAAATCTGGACAGAGGTAGATGAAAAATAGGTACAAATCTGTACACTGATTAACATAAACTTTCCATATGTCATTATGTAACCCCACCCACTCCAATGGGATTGTAGGATGCCAACTTTTAAATGCAAACTGAAGAACAGACAGCCAAAACATGGCCCCAGCCCAGAGTCCCCCTGCAGCCATTCCAATGTCCCATTACTTGGCTATTTTGCCCCATTAACCATAAACACTGTAATGTGCATACTACTTTATTTCTACAATGATTATTTGGATTTTATTTTAGATTTTATATATAGCACAAACACTAATAGACATCTGCTAAACAAAGCAATACAGTCTCACAATGAAATAGACTTAGCATTGAAAATTCTCTGCCCTTGAAACACACATTCATTGAAACAGCATTGAAACCCATATCAAAAGAAAATGCATCTGGCCAGTGGCGGATAAAGATCACCTTTGGGCTATTTTTAAATCATTGCTGCTCACGAAACATACATGTGTTCTTCTTTAATACACCTTCCTAATGTATTAAATCATATTCCTTGTATAATACAGCATACTTGTTAGAGTGCATTTTAAATGTATTGTTTTGAACATTTTTCCAGTAAGCAATAAAAAAAAATGCATGAACCAATAATGACAAAACTGCCCAGTTCAGAACATTTCCATCATAAAAAGTCTACTCAAAACTTCTGCAATCTACCAGTATCAGTAAATATGCACAATCTCTGCAGAAGTATGTCATCTAAATAATTCCACATTAAATAGATCTGTAACTAATGAAGGGGTTGCTGCTAGTAAACAACTTTATATTTAATTTCATCTACAAATAAATTTCTGTTGCCGTTGAAGAATAAACTGCCTACGTTACATTAAAAAAATGATAAACTAGTAATATTTCAATAAGGAATGGATGGCAAACTGATAACAAGTTCATAGTTACTAGGTATCTCCACCAAAGGAAGACATTCCCAGGACTGCAGCATTCACCACAATTAAAAGTACAATACAGTACAGTATCAGCAATCCATCTACATACTGTGGGAGTAGAACCCACAGCCTTCTGCAGCAAAATACCTGTTGCGTTAATAACAAAAACCCCCCCCTTTTAAAATCCCTCCCCCCCCAAAAAAAATCCCAAGAAAAAACAAAAAAAAAAACCCAACAAAAACCCCCCACCATCAAAAAAAAATTTTTAAAAATTAAAAAAAAACCATAAACCCCCCAAAAAAACCAAACCCAAACCCCCCCAAACAAAACCCCAAAAACCCAACCCCAAACCACAAAAAAAAAAAAAAAAAACCCACAACAAATTTTGAAAAAAACAAAAAACAAAAAACCCCAAACCAAAAACCCCCTTAAAAACATAAAATTTTTCCCACATTAAAAAAACCCCCAAAAAACCCCATTTAAAAAAAACCCCCCCAAACAAAAAAACCCCCCAAAACACCCCAAAAAAACTTTTCCCCCAATTTTTAAAAAAATTTTAAAAAACCCCAAACAAACCCAAAACAAATTTTTAAAACCACAAAAACCACCAACCCAAACCACCAAACAAAAAAACCCAAAAAAATTTTAAATCACAAAAACCAAAATTTTATAAACAAAAAATTTAATTTCCCAAAATACATCCAAAAAAACCCAACAAAAAAAAATAAAATTTTTATAAATATAAAACCCCAAAAACAAACCACAAAAAAATAAAAACCACACACCACAAAAACACACCAAAAAACCCAAACAAATTTTTGAAACCCACCCCCCAACCCTTTTAAAAAAAAAACCCAAACACCCCAACCCCCCCAAAACCCAACAAAAACAAAAACCAAAAAAAAAAAAAAAAAAAACAAAAAAAAAAATTTTAAATTAAAAAAAAATTTTTTTATAAAAATTTTTTTTAAAAAATTTTTTTTTTTTAAAAAAAGGGGAAAAACCACAAAAAACCCACAAACCAAAAAAACCCCCCAAACCCCCCCAAAAAAACAAAAAAATTTCAAAAATTTAAATAATAAAGGGTTTAAAAAATTAAAAAAACCAAAAAACCAAAACACACCCCAACCAAAAAAAAAAAAAAAAACCAAAACCAAATATTAATAAAAAAACCCAAAATTTAAAAAAAAATTTTAAACAAAAATTTTTTAAAAAAAAAAATCCCCCAAAATCCCAAAAAAAAACAATTTTAACCAACCACAACACACCCCCCCCCAAAACACACACCCCAAAAACAAACACACACACACACTAAAACCCCAAACACACACACACACAAAAAAAAAAACAACACCCCCAAAAAAATTTTTCATAAAAAACAAAAAAAACAAATTTTAAAAAACAAACACACACACACACAAACCCCCAAACAACAAACCCCCAAAAAAACCACAAAAACCCACACATCACACCACACCACACAACCACACACACACACAAACACAAAAAAAAAGGAAAAAAATAAAAAAAAAGAAAACACACAACCAATAAATACAAAACACAAAACACACAACAAAAAAAAAAAAAAAAATTTTTTAAAAAACAAACAAACAAAACACAAACACACACAAAAAAAATTTAAAAAACCACACATAACCCTTTAAACAAAACAAACACAACAAAAACAACACACAAAAACCCCAAAACAAAAAAAAAACCCCCCCCCAACAAACACACCCAAAAACAACAACCAAAGCAAAAATTGCCAAAAACAAAACACACACACACACACACACACACACACACACAAAAAAAAGAAACACACCACAACCCAACAAAAACAAAAAAACTAAATTGGGCACAAACAAAAAAGAACAAAAAACCCCACACACAACACACACACACACACACACACACACACACACACACACACACACAAAAAACCCCCAAAACACACCCCCCCCAAAAACACACACACAAAAAACCAAACAACACACAACACACAACAACACACAACACCAAAACAAAAATTTAAAATTTAGCAAAAAAGTAAAATACTACAAAATTTTTAAAACATACATAAAAAATGAAAAAACAAATAAAACAACACAAAACACAAAAACAAAAACAACAACACACACAACAAATAATTAAACTTTTAATAAAACAAACACAAAAACAAAAAACACACCACACACACACACACACACACACACACAAAAACAAAAAAAAAATTTTAAAAACAAAAAAAAAACCCCAAAAAACACACAACAAAACACACACAACACCCCAATACACAAAAATTTTTTTTTTTAAACACACACACAAAAACAACAAAACAAACATAAAAACAAATATTAAAAAAACAACCACAAACACACTTACAAATAAAAAAAACAACACAACAAAACACACACACAACACAACAATATAAAAAAAAAATAAATATATAAAAAAAATTCAAAAAATTTTAAAAAATTTTAAAAAAAAAAAAAAAAAAAACATAAAAAAAAATTTTTAAAATTTTTTCATATTTTAAACAAATTTAAAAAAAAAAAACAAAAAACAAAAATAAAAAAAAAAAAATTTAATTTTAAAAATTTAAAACAAAAATTTTTTGAACAAAAACCCCCAAAAAACCCAACAATAAAAAAAAAAAAAAAAAAACAAAAATTTAAATTCTTTTAAATATATATATAATAAAAAAAACAACACAACAAAACAAACACAAAAAACCAACACCAACAATAAAATTATTTTATAAAAAACCCAAAAAAAATAAAAAAAACAAAAAAACAAAAACAAAAAAAACCACAAAAAAACAATTCTAATATACATATTATTAATACACCATTAAAAACAAAAACAACCACAAAAAAAAACCCCAAAATTAGACACAACACAAAAACCAAAAAAACACACACACAACAACACAAAACCCAAACATTTAAAAAAACAACAAAACCCTTTAACCCCCAAAAAATTAAACCCCCCAACAAACCCCAAACACAAAAATACATTTTTTAACCCCAAATTTTAATAAACAACACAAAAACCCCAACAACACACACACACAAAAAAAAAACACACAACAACACACACACACACACAACAAAAAACAACACACACAAAACACAACAACAAAAATAAAACAAAAAAAACCCCCAAAACACAAAAACACACACAAAACACAAAATTAAAAAACAAAAAAACACATAACACAACCACAATTAACAACAAAATAAAAAAAATAATTTTTTTATATTTTTAATAATTTAATTTTAAAAACAACAAAAAAAAAAAAACACAAAAAAAAAAAAAAAAAAATAATTTTTAATATAAACAAAAAACACAACAACACAAAACCCCAAAACAAACACACAACAAAAAAATAATTTAAAAAACAAAAATAACAACACAAAAATTTAAAAAAAAAAACACACAAACACAAAAATAAATTTATCATAAAACAACAAAAAAAAACACAACAAAAAAAAAAAAAAAAATTTTTAAATTAAAAAAAAACACCCCAAACAAAAACCAAAAACACACAAAAAAATTTTATATATAAAAAAAAAAAAACAAAACAAAAAAAAAAAAAATATTAATAATTTTGTTTAACCACTAACCCACCAATTTTTTAACACACACACACACACACACACACACACACACACAAAAAAAAAAAAATTTAATTTTTATAAAAACCAACTTTTTTGATAAAAAAAAAAACCCCCCAAAAAAAAAACCCCAACAAAACAAAAATTTACACAACAACAAAACAACACACAACACCACACACACACACACAACACACACACAAAAAAAACCCCAAACAAAAAAAAATTATTTTTTTAAATTTAACAATAAATAAAATAACAACACAAAAAAACATAAACAAAATACACACAACACACACACACCACACACACACAAAACCCACCCCCCCACAAAAAAATGCACAACACACACACACAACAACACAAACAAAAACAAATCCAAAACCACACCAACCTAACACAAACAAATTTTTTTTAAAAAAATAAAAAAAACAAAAAACAACAAACACAAAAACAAAAAAAATATAAAAACAAAAACAAAAACCCCACAAATATAAAAAACAATATTCAAAAATATAAAAAATTTTAAAAACCAAAAATTTTAAACACAACACCAACACATACCAAAATTTAACACATACACACCAACAAACAACAAAAAACAAAAAAAAATAGACAAACAACAAACACAAAAAAAATAAAAAAAAAATAAAAACCCAAACAACAAAAAAAAACAAACCAAATAATTAAAAATAAAAAAAAATTTTTAAAAAAATCCAAAAATTTAAAAAAAAAAAATTTTTAAAATTTAATTTTTCTTTTAAAAATTTTTTAAACCAAACCCAACACACAACACAAACAAACACACAAAAACACAACAACACAAAAAACACACACACACCCCCCCTTTTTTTTTAATTATTTTAAATTTTATTAACAAAAAAAAACAAACACAAAAAAAAACATAATAAAACACATAAATTTTTTAAACCACACACACACACCCTCACACACACACACACACACACACACACACACACACACACACAACACACAAAAAAAATTTTTAAAAAAAATCCTTTTAATAAAAATATAAATAAAAAAACACAAAACAATAAAAAAAAATAAAACACAAAACCCAAACAAAACACAAAAAAAAAAAAAAAAAAAATTTAAAAAAATAATATATATAAAAAAAAAAAAAAAAAAAAATAAAAAATAAAAAAAAAAAATTTTTTAATTTTTTTTTATTATTTACTTAAAAATTTTTTTTTTTTAAAAAAAAAAAAAAACACACACAAATTTTTAAATTAATAAAAAACCCAAACACACACAAAACAAAAACCCAACAAAAAAAAACTTTTAAAATTACAAAACAAACACACAAAAAAAAATCCCCACACACACACACACACACACACACACACACACACACAAAATATAAAAAACCCAACAACACAACACACACACACACACACACACAACACAAAAATATTTCCCAACACACGCACACACACAAAACCCACCACACAAAACCCCCCCAACTAAAAAAATTTTTTAAAAATTTCTTTTACTTTTAAAAAATTTTTAAAAAAAACCCCAAAAAATTAACAATATACAACAAAAACACAAAAAAAAAAAACAAATTTTAAAAAAATAAAAAAACAAAAATAAAAAAAACACACACACAAAAATCAAAAAAAAAAATTTAAAAAACCCCTTTAAAATACACCCCCCAACTTTAAACAACACACAAAAAAACACACAAAAAAACACAAAAAAAAAAACAAACAAAACAAAAAATTTTTTTAAAAAATATTATTAACAAAACAAAAATAATTTTTTTAAAAATAAAATAAACAAAACACAAAAAAAAAAAAAAATTTTAAACCCCAAAAAAAAAAAAAAAAAAAAAAAAAAAAATAAACATAATTTTTAAAAATTACACACATAAAAAAACAAACACACAAAAAACACAAAAAACAAAACAAAAAAAACAACAACAAAAAACACAATAATTTTAAAATTTAAATAAAAAAACAAAAAAAAATTAAAAACTTTTGTATAAAAAAAACACCATATATATATAAAAAAAATAAAAACAATATATAAAAAAAATAAAAAAACACACACAAAACAAACACAAAAAACCCCACACACAAAAACACATAAAAAACACACAAAAAAAAAAATAAATAAAATATATTACATAAAAAAAAATAAAAAACACACACACCACAAAAAACAAAAATTTTTACAACAAAATGTAATATCTACAATAACACAAACAAAACCAAAAAAAAAAAAAAAAATTACACAAAAAAAAAAACCCCCAAAATAAAAAATTTTTAATAAAAAAAAAATACAAAAAAAAAAAAAAAAAAAATTTTTTAAAAAAATATAATAAAAAACCCCCAACCTTTTAAAAAAATAACAACAATAAATAATTTTTATTTATAAATTTTTAAATTTTTAATATATTTTACATATACAAACAAAATACACATACACCAACAATTATACAAAATAACACAAAAAATAAATAAAAAACAAACAAATAAAAAAATATAAAAAAACCCCAAAAATAAACAAAAAACAAAAAAACACAAACAAAAAATTATTAAAATTTAATTTTTTAAACCACAACAAACCAAAAAACAAAAAAAAATTTAAATATACACACAAACAACAAAAACAACAAAAAAAAAATAAAACCCCCAAAAAACACCCAAAAAAAAATAAAAAAAAACAAACACAAAAAAAAACAAAAAACAATTTATAAAACAAAAACAAAAAAACACAACAAAAACACAAAAAAAAACACAATACATAATTATAACACATAATAATTTTATTAATAAAAAAAATTTTACATTTAAATAGGCAAAAAAATAAATTTTAAAAAATACAAAAACCCAAAACAAAAACAAAACATTAAAAAATATTTTAACACAAATTTTTAACCCCAAAAAACCATTAAAAAAAACAAAAAAAAAAAAAAAAAAAACACAAAAAAAAAAAAAAACAAAAAAAAAAAAAAAACCCCATATTTTAAAAAACAACAACACAACACACATAAAACACAAAAACCCACAAAATATTTAAAAAAATAACACACACAAATAAAACCACAAAAAAAACCCTTTAACACACACACACAACAACACACACACATACAACAACAAAACAAAACCAAAACACAAACACAAAAAAACAACACACACACACACAAAACACAACAAACAAACACTAAACAAAACAAAAACCAACAAAAAAAAAAAATTTTTTAAATTACCCCTTTAAAAAAAATTTTTGTAAAATCACAAAAAAAAAATTTTTCACACACACGCACACACACCAACACAAAAAAACAAAAAAACACACACACACACAAAACAAAACACATACACAACACACACACACACACACACACACACACACACACACACACACACACACACACACACACCCCCCCCCACAAAAAAAAATTTTGAAAAAAAAAACACAAACTTTTAAAAACAAAAAAAAATTAAACAAAAAAAACACACACACACAAAAAACCACACACAAAACCCCCAAAACAAAAAAAAATAACAAAAACATATAAATAAAAAAAAAAAAAACACACACAACACAACACACAACACACAACACAACACATAAATTTAACAACACAAAAACACAACACAACAAAACACAAAAAAAACCCCAAAAAAAAGTTTACAAAATAAAAAAAATTTATTTAAAATACAAAAAAAAAAAAAATATTTAACAAAAAAAAACCCCATAACAACACACACACAACACACACACAAAACACACACACACACAACACACACAAAAACAAAACAAATCCTTAACAAAAATTAAAATTTAAAAAATTTTATAACAAAATTTTCAACAAAAAACACACAACACACTATAAATTGAAAAAAACACAAAAATTTTTAAATAAAAAACAACACAACAAACACAAAAAACACACACACACCCCCAAAAACATATTTTTTAACCATAAACAAAAAAAAAAAAACAAATATTAAAAAAAACACAACAAAATAAAAAAAAAAAAAAAAAAAACACAAAAAACAAAACACACACACACAAACACACAAAAAACAAAAAAAAAAAACCCAAATTTTAAAAAAAAAAACAACACACATACAAAACCCTTTTTAAAAAAAATTTAATTTTTGAAATACAATAAAACAAAAAAAAAAAAAAAAAATTTAAAAAAACACACACCCATGCCCCAAACAAACAATAAAAAAAACAAAAACAAATAAATAAAAACCCCCCCCCCAAAACAATTACACAACACACACACACAAAACACAACACAAAAACCCCCAAACACACACACAAAAAAACCCAAAAAAAATTTATTTAAAACACAAACACAACACCCCAACAAAACCACCACACACACACACAAAAAAAAAATTACATACCTAACACAAAATTAAAAAAATCCCCAAAAAAAATTTTAAATTTAACACAACACAAAAAAAAAAAAAAAACACACACAAAAACACACACAAAAAACACACAACAAAACAAAAACAAAAAAACACACACAACACACACACACACACACACACACACACACACACACACAAAAAAACCCCCAAATTTAAAAAAAAAAAAAAAAAACCCCAAAACAACCCCAAAAAATTATACACACATACACACAACACACAACACAACACACACACACACACACAACACACACCCCCAAAACACACACACACACAAACATTACAAAAAAACCCTTAAAAAACACACACATCCAAACCACACACCAAAATTAACACACACAAAAAACACACACACACACACAAAAAACACACACACACACACACAAAAAAAACACAACACACTTTCAACACAATTTGTTGAAAAACCAAAATTGAAAAAAGGGAAAACTAAAAATTGAAAAGGGAAACCCCCCTTCCCAGGGGCAAAACAAAACACCCCCAAAAACAAAACCAAAAAAAACCCAAAAAATTATTTCAAATTAAAAATTTGAAATTTAATATTTACTAAATGTTGAAAAACCAAAATGAATGGGGTTTAAATTGGAAACCCAATTTTAAATATTGTGTCTTTGTTTTTAAAATTAAAAAATGACATGTTATGGGTAAATAATGATTCAGAGTCAAAACTCAAACCTAAAATAATTCCTTATGATATAATAAAACATAATAGCCAAAGAAAAAAATAAAAAAAACTCATGGCCAGTGAAAATCTAAAGTAAAATTTCAACAGAACACTCTTGAGCCTCAGCTAGAAACCAAGCTTTGTATAAAAATGTTTACAACTGATATCATTCTGCACATTGACAAACTATCTTCCAACCAGGTCAGGCTGTGTGCTTAAATATAGAGACTGAGAAACGGTGGGTCACAACAGTTGTTCCTGTGCAGAAAATCTCTGAACTACGATCTGCATGATACAAACAAATAAGGGTAAAATGGTAAGACGAAATGGATTAGATTTACAACTAATTCCTTATGAGTGGCAAGCCAAATATAGTGCTCCAGGGAATCAGTCTAACTACTTTGAACTAAGAATAATATTAATGTCTAGTCAAGCTCTGCCTGTAATGAAAAACAGTCTACCTCAACTGAACATTTGAGACAAGGGAGGAAGTTTGAGTGTGACTCTTTGCAGTGCAGAGTTTGTGCTGTCCAACCAGTGCAACTGAATGCAGAAGTTGGCAGTGATAAATTTGGGGTTCAGCAAGAAGAAAAGATATGAAGATTTTGTCTATACTAGTTTGTATTTTACATGTGTCGAAGCTGGAATGTAAGGTTATAAGAGAGAGCTCATATTCAATTTTAGGGATAAGCACATTTTTAGCTAGGACAGTATGAGCTATAGGGTTGAGGAGGTAAGAGATTCAACAACATAGTTTTAGTTGATGAAATGTTTTGCATATGATGTGATCAGTGTCAAAGAGTAGGATCCAAGGTGATCCCTATATACTTCTCTTCTGTTCCAAGTAGTAGAGGATTGCTGTCTGTGTCAGTAATAATTAGATTTGGGGATTTACTACTCAGCAACAAAGACTAGTGCAATGCTACACAATAATAGCAAAATTTGTTTCCAGTCTCCCTAGCAGAGGGACTAACCATTAACTGCTGCATTGCTTTACTTAAAAACAACTGGATGGAATTTCTCAGCTATATTCAATACACCCAACTGAAGGTAGCTGACTGTATTCTGCACCAACCATCCAAATGTGCTTCCTTAATCTCGCTGTATGAAGTGGTACTGACCCACAACAGAACTCTGTTCTAAAGACAAATACCTTGCATACAATGACAAGGCCTCAAATGTACATGTTGCTGCCTTGAATTTATGCGATGTGGCCAAACACAGGAACCGGATACCTTCTATCCTCAGATAACCTCATTCTCAAAAAGGTTTTAAGAAAAATTCCCACACTCATCTTAACTCCAAAGTCTGCTCCGGCTCTTCTCCTGGTTAATCAGTTTTTCCTGCTACTATTTCCTTCTGCCAAACTGCAGACTTTCTCATCTCATCAGTAACTCTAGAACTGTGCTCTTTTTGTAATTGATGTGAATCCTTAACCTCTACTTTTCTGTAACTTTGATCATGCAGATTAATGATGCAATTGTCCCTCACCCACTTTTTACATTCAGTCTTCAAAATGTTTGCAAGTTTTGGTATGCATCTCTGTCAACAATGGTTCCTGATCTTTTTTTCTTCTTGAAATTCTGTTTGTATTCTTCTACAACTGACATAGCCTATTATACAACGACCCCCCATTAATATTCAAAAACGTGCACGCTGATTGGTCAGTGTGCACGTTGCAAATCTGAGTTATAGTAATGGAAAAAGTTACGGTTGCCAAGACTTTTTCCATTACTATAACTCTTACAGCAACACTGTATTGCTATGTTAAACGAGTTTAACATAGCGAGACAGCTTTAAAAAAAGCAACGGAGATTCTCCGTTGCTTTTTTTACAGCTGTCTCACTATGTTAAACCCATTTAACATAGCGAAACAGTTTGTAAAAAGCAACGGAGATCTTGCTTTTTCCGTTGCTTTTGCCCACAGCTCTGATGTACTGCGTAGGCATACGGATGCGCAGTACATCAGAACTGCCGCAGAATACCAGACAGCTGCGGAAGGGCAGCAAGGAGGCATTATACAATGTCATTATTTAAGAAAATTTATTATTTTTTTCTTAAATAATGTCATTATATAATAGCAATAACCCACTTCTGGGTGTGGGTAATGCTGGATTTACCCATGGCTGGCTTTGTTTGGCCACTCAGGCTTCGCCTCATGACCAAACCACACCAACCATGGGTAAATCCAGCATTACCCACACCCAGGCGTGGGTTATTGCTATAACGATTCCCTCTGCTGCAATCCCCTTTTTTACTTTTCCTTCTTTGGCAACTGCTACTTGTCATATTACCTAGACACTTAGTCTATGTTGAATCGATAATCACAATAATTCAGACATTTTTTATTATTACAAAGGGTCTGCTATAATCTCTTTGTATGCTTTTCCCCTTTGTTAAATATGTTTTTGGGGCTTTTCTCCCTAGCCCTCCACTGAAAAGGGGCCTTGCATGACCTAGTTTGACCTTCTCGGTAAACAAATGCAAATAGATAGATGGATAGATAGGATAGGATAGTATTCATTAGCTCATTAGTACGTATAAGAGAATTTAGGTACCTTTATCTGCACTTTTTTTCAAATAATACAGTATTTAAATTGATTTAACTGTGTTGCATGATTATTAACTGAACTGGAAGTTTTGACTCTGCTCTTCAGTTAGTGCTGCTTGAATTTTATTATTTGTTAGTAATTGCAGGTGTGGGGGTAGCCACATTCTTTGATTTCCTGTCCTTGCCTATTTAAGTGGTACAGTTTGAAATATTTTCTGCTTAAAACCTCAGCTTTGACCGGCTAACATCTAGCTGTATTCAACTGGACATATAAGAGAATTTAAGTACCTTTATCTGCACTTTTTTAAATAATACAGTATTTAAATTGATTTAACTGTGTTGCATGATTATTAACTGAACTGGAAGTTTTGACTCTGCTCTTCAGTTAGGTTTCACACCCACCCTCCCTGTTTTTGTTTTGGTGTTAATCTTAGTGGCTTTGAAACTGCCCGCCCCTCTTGTAAATTTGTGTTTGGATACTCCTTCTGGGCCCATCTCATTTGCTCACTCAACTGAGTGAAGTGAGATCATATTCTGATTTTCAGGTACTTTTACTGTGTACAAAGAGAGCATCTGGGAAAGAGAGCAAAAAAAAAAAAAAAAATTAAGCTTGTTTCCTGCCTTTCCTGTTAAGTGGTCTAGACTGTTTGTAGGCTTCTGCGCACCCAAGCCCTTCTGTGTTGGAGGGAAGCCTTCTAGCTTACTTTTGTTTCTTATAACTAGCCAGTTTTCTACTTTCAGCACTCAAATTTGTTTCTTTGAACTCAGCACTTGTTCAGAACTCATTGTAAGCACTTCATAAGCTGCAAATTACTACAGCACTCAACTTTCCTCACTTGTCTAGTGGAAAGCAGTTTTTAGTACTTCATAAATAAGCACTTATCCAGGCATGTCTAAGGGTCAGCTCCCAGTGATTTCTCCTGTCTACCTGATGAATCTGGGAATCTTGGGGCAATGCAGCAATTGCCTCATGTACACAGACAACCCTCTCCTCTTACCACCCAACACTACAACCTGCAAGAGATGCACTTATATGGCCAAATTGGAAGCAAAGCTCTCTTCACCCAAGACTGGACTAGACAGTCAAGAGGAGAAGGTAAACACTTGCACCACACCACACTCATCACATAGTCCCTCAAAACCTACACCACCAAAACACACACATAGAAACACAAAACACACACCTACATTCACGGAGGCTCTCAATAAAAACCTGCCCAAGCATCAGGGACATCCAAAGCATAAACGCAAGCAAACTCCGCCCCCCAACACAACCCAAATGCCACATAGCCCACAAACTCAGTGTGCCACACAACCACAGCCCATAAGGCATAACAACGTACCCAACACTCTAGTCATAGGTGACTCTATAGTCAGGCACACTGATGTTCCACTCACTAGACTAAACAAGGAGAAAGTTACTGTCAGCTGCCTGTCAGGTGCCAGGATCTGCCACATAACGTATGCACTCAGGTCACTCCACAATAAGTACAAATATGACACTGTCATTGTCCATGTTGGTGTGAATGACCTGAGACGTACCTCCCTGGACTACATGAAAAGAGACATGGAGGAGCTCTCCAATCTTGTATTCCAGGCAGGTATGACCCTAACCCTGAGCAGCATCCTGCCATCACCCAGAATGATACCACAATACAAGGACAAAATGATTGACCAACAATTGGCTAAGCTTCTGGTGTCATTCTAAGGGGATCCAGTATTTGTCTGCCTGGGACGACATGATTGACAGTCCACGATGCTTTGCCAGAGATAGCATGCACCTGTTGCCCTTAGGATTCCGGATACTGGCTAAGGCTCTTGCCACCCCTATAGTGCCTTTTTTAGGCATGGTTCAAATGACAAATTCACCATCGTAACAGATACAAGCAAGCAAAATCTGAGGTTAATGCTACTCAATGCTAGAAGTCTAAACCTCAAAATGCACTCACTCGAGGCACTCCTTAAAATGGAGAACATTGACATCTGTGCAGTGACAGAGACCTGGTTCAAAGCTCCAGAGAACACCCCTGCATTACCAGGCTTCAATTCATACCCCACCTTTCAGCCATCTAACCCAGAAAGAAGCACTAAAGGCGGAGGCGTGTCCATATTCATTATGGATATCCACACCTCCAGGCTAGTTGCACAGCATAATGCATCCGAGATTATCCAAGTGCAACTAACTCTGGGCAAGACCGCAATCCAAATTGTAGCTTGCTACAGACCCCCCACCATGCCCCAGGATTCATACTCCTCATTTCTTGATACACTGAAAAGTATTAGGGTACAACCCAACACCCTAATAATGGGCAATTTCAACTACCCCACCATTAACTGGGAAAACTACTCATGTACCAACTCTTTTGCTGAACGTTTTCTAGAATTCATAAATTCCAATGCCTTGGATCAACTTATTCACACCCCCGTCAGGGGCAGCAATATCCTAGACCTGGTCATTACCAACATGGGAAACCGGTGTTCCACACCAGAGGTCAATTCCTCGTTGGTCAGATCCGACCACAAGCTAATCAGCCTAGACATCCACATCCCACCCCCACCCCCAATTAGGGAAACCATTGTAAAAAACTTTTCCAAAGCCAACTTCACACTTCTTAAGACAGAAGTGGCAAACTTCATGACACCCATGCAGACAGACAATTGAGGTATGACTGCCGAATCCTACACAAATGCACTTTATAAGCACTTACACAAGTGCATGGATCATGCTATCCCTAATAGAACCAAGATGTTATCCTCCAAAAAAAGGAAGCCAATCTGGTGGTCCTCTGCCATAAACAAACTCTACAACAGAAGAAAGAAACTGTTGCAAAAAAGAGTAAAATCCCATGACTGGAGGAACTCCCTGGTCAACCTCAGTAAGAAGCTGAGATCCCTCATAAAATCCTCCAAAGCTAGTTACGAAAACAAAATTGCCACTGACTCTAAAGACAACCACAAAGCATTCTATAGCTATATCAAGAATCTAAATGGGAACACTCAGATCTGCTCTGAGTTACAGCACAATGGCACTAAATATACAGAACCAACTGATATTGCCAACTTCCTAGCAGATAGGTTCAGCGCTAACTTTACCCCCCTCTCACCCCCTAGAGGGCCCATCTCTATACCGGAAGAATGCAAAGTTCCTATAATCACGGCTGCACAGGTAAAAAACACACTCTCCAAAGCCAAGAACACAGCATCCATGGGACCTGACAATATCCCAGGCTGTGTTCTACACGAACTACAGAAGGAACTAGCATCCTACCTAAGTACCATGTTCAATCATAGCCTCACCTCAGGCTTTGTACCCACTGAATGGCGCACCACAGCGGTTATCTCATTCCACAAAGGGGGAGCCACGATGGACCCCGGGAACTACCGCCCCATTAGCCTGACGAGCCTGGTCTGCAAGGCCATGGAACATATCATCGTGGAACTCATAAACAAAGACATTGGTAATCTCCAAACTCTGGACCCTACCCAGTTTGGATTTGTAAAAGGCAGATCATGTCTCCTAAACCTGACTGACTTCTTTGAAGCAGTCACCAAAGCCATAGATGAGGGTAAAATGGTTCACACAGCTTATCTAGATCTCGCCAAGGCTTTTAATACCATCTCCCACTCTGGAATTATTGATAAGCTCACTAAACTAGGTATAAATCCCTATGTCACAAGATGGGTTGTCAACTGGCTCACGGACAGAACCCACACTGTGAAAGTAGCGGATTCCAAATCCGACATCAGACCAGTGACAAGTGGAGTACCACAAGGTTCAGTCCTGGGTCCTCTCCTGTTTGGTATCTACTTCTCTGAAGTGCAGGCCAACACAGAAGGTCTTTGGCTAACAAAGTTTGCAGATGACTGCAAACTAGGAGCCATAATCAAAACTCCTTACGATGTGGACAAACTACAAAAGGGCCTCACTGAGACAGATACCTGGTGTCAAAGCCATGGCCTGAAGCTCAATGCCAAAAAGTGTATTGTCATCCCTTTGGTAAAAACTCTGTACCCATGAACTACCACATAGCTGGTAGTCTACTTAATGCCAAAAATGTGATAAGAGACCTTGGGACACAGGTGGACAGTAGTTTCACCTTTGATAATCACATCGCCACAGTGGTCAGGAAATCCTTCTACGTGGCTCATCTCATCACAAAAGGATTCTCATCCAGAAAAAAAGAGGTCATTGTTCCCCTCTACTCATTACTCATTAGACCCATTATAGAGTACAACGCCCCTTTTGGTATGTACCTCACAAGACATCTACAACAACTGGAAAGACCACAGAAATACCTCACAAAGAGGATTACTGGCCTCAAACAGATGCCCTATGCAGACCGTCTCAAAAAACTACAGCTTTACTCCATCGCATATCGCCTACTCAGGGGCGATCTCTGCCTAACATACAAACCTATGTCAAACCCAGAGCTGTTGGACATGCTCCACTTAAAGAAATCCCAATCCCTCCGAGCTACACGGTCTAGGGACCACAATAAGCAAAACATGCTGGAGGGATAGATTCCTGTCCCACAGACTTCCCATACTCTGGAACAGACTACCTATCTATGTCAAACAGAGGTCCTCATTTGCACTCTTCAAGAAAAATCTTGATGATTGGATGGGAAATTCACCCTGGAGATCACTTCTGTGGCTCTGCTCGACAGGGGCACAGGAAAATTATTTTCTTGGGTGGCGAAAGCCAGGGTACATTTTTTGGCTAGGCTTGTATGGGCCCTAGGGCTGATAGCCTAGTACCTACCTATGAACCTATGAACCTATAGATAGATAGATAGACAGACAGACATACAAATAGATAGACAGATAGATAGATAGATAGATAGATAGATAGATAGATAGATAGATAGATAGATAGATAGATAGATTAAATAGATGAATAAATAAATAAAATAAGTTGACCAAGCAACATCTCATAGGTTTTTATTTAGTAATTTCTGTTTGGCTTCTGAGTAAGGCTGGTAGGTGATAAAAGGTGGTTTCTTTACTGCTTTAAGGGACCAAATAGAAAGAAAAGGGCAGTGCTAGTGATTGCTTAGAATATTAGATAGTATATTGACTTCTTTGCATTTCACTTTTGAATTGGTTATAATGAGGTCAAGAATAGAGTTACTGTATGTCTATTGGCTGGGTCTTAAAGGTCTTTTGACTGTGGAGCTTAACCATTTTTTTTAGGTTGGTGGTTGAGAGCAGTAGCTGTATTAATACTAAAGTTAGCTATTAGTATTATGTTGTGAGGTAGCACATTAACAAATACATCCTGCATTAGATGTTGTAGTATGCTTACAGAGGATGGGAGATGTAAGTTATGTATAAATGCAAGTTGGTATGATTACCAAGTGCAAGTTTTTTTACTATCCAATTATGTTTTTGGTTTGCTTCATTTGATGTAGGGCTTACCTTTTCTTTATGGTACCTAATAGAATATTGCTAATTAGTACTGCTACCCTGCCACCTTGTCTGGGACTCTGTTATCTAGATCTAAGGTACCATTAGAATTAATGCATTTGTAAGGACAATAGTTGCCCTTTAGCTAGGTTTCCCTTATTCACAGAATGTGTGGTTTTACCTTGCAAAGCCAGGCTTCAAGGGATGACTATTTGTCATTTTTTTGCTGTTAATGTTGAGGAAGGCAATCTTTAGGAATTTTTTGTCATTGTTGTATTACCTTGTGGATTTTGTTGTTTTTGAGATTGTTTGCATGACCCAGTATAGGAATGTTGTGCATTGAATGTTGGGCCTGAATTTGTCTGTCACCTGCCTGCAGCAATTTGATGAGGAAATAATAGGTTCATATTAGGTAATTATTAGGTTAATGACTTCAGAGAGCCTTTTTAAGCCTAGACATGTTTCCCAAAGGTGAGAATCAAACCCTGTACCTTGTGTTTGTAAGGCAAACATCTTATCCATTATGCCAAATCCCAACCCCCATTATGCTAAGCCTCTGATTAAGAGGTAAGGAGAAGATTCCCAAAGGGTAAAAGCAGCATGAAAAGTATATTGATGCAAGAAAACGAGCTAATGAATCCTATTTTTGCAAAGGGCCATCTGTGTTAGCGACAAATGGAAAATAAAAAAGCAACATGACTTTTTTTCAGAGCTCCACCAAGTAAATGAAATAAAGGCACCTTTTATTAATATAACAAATACACATATTCTGTCATAAAACGTTATTTTTTCTGACTTCTGAAATGTATATGACCATGACTTGTCTTGCTACTGAGCTTGGTAGAGACATACCCACTGAGAAATTACTTGTCAGACATCTTTATCCCTAAATCCTATGCTATTGTGAACTATTAGGAGTAGCGTGTACTTACATATTATGTATTACTGTGGCATGAAATTTTAAAGTCTGTGTTTACTTTGTCTGTCATTTATTTACCACTGTTATGTAGTCTGAATTTCTTAACTACTGCAAAATTGTTTGTCTGCCTTAGATATGTCAAAACTGCATGATGGACCAGGTTGTGACTAAAAAGCATCTATGGACCAGCCCACCTGCCCATTTATCAGATTAAGTAAATAAACATACTTTTTCAAGTAAATGACAGGAGCTACTACATTGGATTATCTTTCATCTAATATTTTTTATATAACATACTGATAGCATTTGCTTTTATATGTCATGCAAAAGTAATACATAAACAAAGACCCCTGTTTGAAAAAAAATGTCTACTCTTATAGGATTTATTTTAAGAAAATAACATATGGGTGTAGCCGCCTTCTCTTGCTAGGTAATTAGGTGTGCAGAGTCCAAGTGTGGTGCTACTGGAGAGGTAATATGACTGCATCAACACTGTCAGCAGAAGAGTGAGTGTGTAAATAATAGGGTGAAACAAGTAATGGAGATGCACTGATGAAATAATACTGTTGATAAAATCATTGCATTAAATATCTCATGCATTGAGTTACACATTGGGACCTGACCTCAGCACTCCTAAATCAAAGCCCATAGACATTATATTCCAAATGGTCCTACTGGTTACCTTCCTAAGGATTAGTGGCTTGAGAAGGGAAGGTGTGATTTTAGTTTTCTGGAACCAAAATACTGTTTAAGTACAGGATAGTTGCACTATGATATGTGTTATACTGGTTAACTGCATCTACTGCAACGATCCTATGTTTGCCTAACGAGAAAGTTTTTTATTGTTATAACTTAAGAAGTTAGCTTGCATCCTGATGTATTTTGCTTACAATATATATGTGGCAGATTGCAAGTCTCAATAGACTGATACAACCATTTTAATATTTGATTACCTTGTCCTTTTTTCATGTTTTTTCTATAATACCTACATATAGATTATGAATTATCTGAGAATTTTGTCATTCATTTCACATTCATATTTAAAACTGAATTAGCACACTTATCAGAAAAGTGCTTGCTGTGACTCATGGTTGAATGCAGCCAGCTGCTCTGTTACAAACTGCATCATGGTGTAGAATGTTAAATGTTAGTAGATCTATTCCAGCTAAATTGTAATTGCATCATTTTCAAGCTTTTTGTTTAATTTTTCATCTTCCTCATGTGCAGAATACTTCAAGCATTCCAGTATTTTTCTTGTAGAGTCTACAAAAATGTTGCTGGGTCTACTCTGTTTTTTTTTTTACTTATGAGTAATGGATGGTGATGTATCACTATACTTATTTATGTAGGAAAAAGGTTACTAAGCTTCAGAAGGTGTTGTAACACATATATGGGGTGCTATTGCTGTGCTGGGAACATTTTCTTTATGAGTTTATATGTTATAATGCAAGATTGCTGTTTAAGGGCGTACTGGTATGAGAAACTAAAGAATGCCTTCAGCGCAAAATCCCTGTCTTCGTTCCTCAGTTCACTGTGCATTTATAACAGAAAACAGTTGGCCTTTACAGTCGTGAACCTTTCCTTTAAATGGGAATGATTAGCTGGGAACAGGCAATAGCTGAGAGCAAAAATGTTGACAAGAAGGAGACAATCTAGTTTGCGTAGCATCCTAATATCTCATTTTATCCCTGCCACGCTTTATTAAATTCTCATAAACCCATCATCGATAGTGAGACACTTCATTTCACTTTACCCCATTAGCTCTGTGTAGTGACATAATGGGAAAAATACAGCATGTCTGAAACAATTTAATAACTGCATCCTGGGATCCTAATTGAATTAAGTGGCTTTTGTTAATGGTTTTAAGATTTGAAAGTGTAAATAATACTTAACATTTTAATGGGATTTTGGTTTTAAACAAGTACACCATAAGAGTAACATACTGTTTTAAGTAGCATAAAGCACATTTTGCAATTTTTCTTTCAGTATTGAGTATTTAAATATTTGTGTTTCCTTTATGAGCTCATCATCAACTGAAGCTGAGTGTTTCAGAATCTTGTATTTCTAAAGAAAATATTCCTTGATGACCAGATATGAATAGAACCTTTAATTCTTAGAAATTCATTAAAAAGGACCTGATAGCCATAATAACAATGTAAGCAAGTCACTAATAAATTAAACAACTAAGATGATTTATTTAAATACACAGAACAAAGTAATTCCTTTTCATTTTTGCATCTCACTATTTTTCACTGGGAACAATAAATCAGCTGAACATTTTTATATGGACTTGTTAAATTATAGCTGAATGAAGTATAGCTGAATGAAGACCTAGGTACTATTTACTTAAAAAGTTCATTATGTAGCTAGTTAGTGCCAGTGATCAGGCAGGTGCTGTTTTTCACTGAGGTTTGGGAGAGGGCAGTGAAGTCTACTCTATTATCTACATGTCCAGAGCAATACAGTCTGGTATAATAAGCATATGAAATTTATGTTTAAAATAAACCTAATGAGTACAGTAGTGCAGAATATGACAGTGTAGGAAATATGTCACTATAGTGCCATATATATAGTGATTATAGATGGAGATAGGTAAACAGATGATAGATTAGACAGATAGACAGCCAGATAGATAGTTCGTTTATATGTATGCATGCACACACAATTTTATATATATATATATATATATATATGTGTATATATATATATATATATATATATATATATATATATATATATATATATATATATATATATATATATATATATTATATAACAGACTCTCCAACTCTGTATGTGTTTTATATATATGTACATATATTACATACAGGATTGCAGATTCTGTTGTTGCTAACACACTGAAATACTAAACTACCAGTCAGTTTTTTAGTAAGCAACAGCAGTCTGTAATGGATTTCTTGTGGAATAAGATCTTAAAAAAATGCATGCTGCAAGCAAGCTGCCTTAATTATTACCCTAAAAATGGGGGGGGGGGCTGATGCATGTGAGGGCAGGACATGTATGCCAGAATGCTTGGGAGACATCAGCCATTCTGTTATATAGTTCTTTGTGGGTGGAAATAAAGTTGGAACTAATAAGGCAAAGTAAATACATGGATGATATCCAAATGAGATAGATTACGAATGAAGTACTGGAATGATGAGAGGGAAAAAAAGATGATGGAAAAACATGGCTTGGAAAAAAAAGGGAGATAAAGTGCTATGCAACAGGGAATTTGAATAGGAGAAAGTGAGAAGGGAGTAGGAGAAAGAAGCCATCATCTTTCTCAAAAGATGTGGTAGAAACAGAATAAATCAAACCCTGTTTTTTTTTTTTTTTTTTTTTTTTTTTTTTGCTTAACGTTGCATTGTTGTTTCAAATTATAAGTTCACATTTACAGTCAGTGGATGTTCAGCCACAGATACCATAAAACTATCTGACTGTGTGAAAGGAATGAGGATTCCTCTGTATCTCTCTTTGGCAGCAGCAAACAGAGTGGTGTAAACCAGGCTTCCCTATCCTCAGCAACCATCCCCAGCTCATCCTGTAGGATCCCCAAGCATTCCTAGGTAAGTCCAGAAATATAATCCTTACATTGTGTCCTAGATCTGCCTCAGTGATCCCTCCTAGTGGGCCATGCCCTGGTACCCAGGGTGCATTCTTACAAGCTGCCCAAACCATCTCAACTAACTCCTGTCATAGTAGAGGAGCAGCAGACATAGTCTGTGGTCCTTTAAGACAGCCAAGCCACAGTGTCACAGAAAGTGAGCCTAGTGACAGCCAAGCCATAGTGTCACAGAGAGTGAGCCTAGTGACAGTCAAGCTACAGTGTCACAGAGAGTGAGCCTAGAGACAGCCAAGCCACAGTGTCACAGAGAGTGAACCTAGAGACAGCCAAGCCACAGTGTCACAGAGAGTGAGCCTAGTGACAGCCAAGCCACAGTGCCACAAAGAGCGAGTCTTATGACAGCCAAGCCACAGGGTCACAGAGAGTGAGTCTAGTGACAGAAAGCCGTAGTGTCACAGAATGAACATAGTGACAGTGAAGCCATGGTGTCATAGACAGTGAGCTCAATGACAGCTAAGCCACGCTGTCACAGAGAGTGAGCCTAGTGACAGCCAAGTCACAGTGTCACAGACAGTGAGCCTAGTGACAGCCAAATCACGGTGTCACAGACAGTGAGCCTAGCTGTCCTGTGGAGAAACACCAACCACTGGCTGTCCATGTAGTCAAAAGAGGCAGCTAGAACAAGTATGATTACTGCCTACCATGCAATACCCACTAACTGGGGAAGAAAGCATTCTCCCATCCTTAACCGAAGGTAGCATTTTACAGAGACTGACTCAGCACAAGCATATCATCAGATGAAGCTGTATGAAATTTTGAGACAAATTCTGGCCATTAACATAAATAAAGGAATATTCAGGTATACCAGGCAAGTATCTTGCATGGGTCTGCACCAACTTCATAGGGAAAGGAATCGACCAAGTACTACAGGTAATCATGAAATGCAGTGCTACCTGCAGAAAAATTAATGGCAGATCTCAATTATACTGACCATCTCAATAACCTAAAGCAAATTATGCACAGAATACAAAAATACAGGTTCAGTCAAGAAAGTTAAACATGAATATTTTGTTAAGTATGAATTTTGCAAAGACAAATATTGTACTTTGAACATATTGCAGTAGGTTAGTGAAATAATCAGACAGAGGTGTCTGTGCTAAAGGCACTGAAGACTATAACATTTTCAGGTATTCAGTCTTTATTTGGACTAGTGAACTATTATCAGAAATTTTGTATTAACTTACCATGGTGTGCCTCTGTCAGTAGCATAGAAAGAATCAAGTCACGGCTATGTTCCAGATGATGTGAATTTAATTAGTAGCTTGAATGCTTGATAGTAGAGACAAAGGGTAAGGGTGTGCCCATCCTGGAGGGAAGTGGTCCCAGAAGACTGGTGCCACCATTGCTCTACTGACACAAACTTGACTGGGGAGCAGAGGCATGTCAAGCGCAGAGAAGACATGGGCATGATCACCCAGAAGTGATGGTAGCTCTTATCAACATGTGCAGGAGTATGCATGTGCAGACATAAGGGCATAGGCAGTCCTTGCAGTAACACATGCATTCAAGTCACCACTAGAGTATGGCCTCAGTTGCTGGAATGCCAGTGAGGATACAAACAGCCCTAATAGCTGTCTGTATGATGGTGCCCTTAGGTGGCTCTGGTCACTGTACAGTATTGGGTATGTCCCTTGTACATGAAGATGATGAATTTAGCCTGATGGGGAGGGATTGATGGTCATCAGGCATTGGGGTAAAAAGATCAAGGAAAATAAAATCCATAGCGCTGCAGTCATTGAATGCTTCAGCACAGAATGGGACACAGGGGGACTAGACAACCTTGTGAATGGACCATAAGGATGATAAATGGCACGATCACAATGAACAAGGTACTGAAACAATGTTTCACTAAGCCAAGCCTATTCAGATGGCATATGATGGTTTAACTTATAGGATTAGCACCATTTTACTGCACATGTTCCTAAATGTACTGAAAAAAAAGCATCATTTTGAATTATACTCTAAAGAAAGAAGACTAAAAAGCATTTGCTTAGAATGAGAAGCATAAATGCATTACTGGTCCCTGTATGGAAGAAGTTTGACTCTGGTAGCTAACTAACTACTCTAATTTTCAAATTTCAGTGTCAGAAAGTAAATTCCCCCAAGTGACTGCAACTAGTCTTTAGTACTCAACTTTGATTATAGGGCCACATTTGTAGGGCACTGTGTATAAATGAATAAGCAGTATCTAACCCTGACAGGATGTTTAGATAACATATGAAAAGCCACAGGGTAATGGTGCTTCACAAGACAGCCATTATACTTACTTCATAGCACATTTGCCCATGACCAATATGGACATACAGACAGAAACTCAGAATGACCCTGTGCTGTCCAGACTGTATGAGTTACTAGTAAAAGATTGGCCCAGGAATGGTAATGAACCACACCTTGTTCTGACAACATGGAAGGAAACAGAGTTGTTGTTCCAGGGCACATTACTGTGTGGTATCTAGGGTGGCAATTTCCAGGAACTTATTCTTCTGAGCACTAAATGGTTTCTACAAGTGGCATCTTGGCAGGATGAAAATAAAGTAATCTACAAAGCATTATGCGTAATAGCCAACAACTGACAAACTGATGACTTTGCTCAGAATTGTGCCACTCTATAAGGGTAAGGGGTCTGGGGGGCAAAGTATTATAGACCCATTAGCCTTTTCTAATGCATTCAGAAGTGCATTTGCATTATGTTGGTCAAGATTAAAATTTTCTAACCTAGAGCAGGATAGAAAAAAGACATATATGCTGAATACTTATGTATACTGACAAATTCCTTTTTTTTTTGCAGCAAAGTATGCATGCCTATGGACCATGGCTTGTACACCAGTTTGGTCTTCCCAACTTAAAGTAGGGGCTTGGCTATTGTTATGAGTTGCTGATTATTAGGTAAAATATTAAAGGTAAGATTGAGCAGCAAACTACTAAGACATGTTCAAAAACATTTATTATTTACTGCTGGTTGTTAGGAGTGTGCACTTCACTGAGTGTGCTTGTTCTCTGAAATGTTATCTTTATCCATCTTTGAGTTACTATAAATTGGTTTGTTTTGTGGCATATACATCATGATTTGGCAAACAGTCATTTATTATTTACTTTTGTTGTTACACATACTGCATTCTTAATTTATATTACTGTTGAACTATTTTATGCTACTTATGCAAGCTGGTTTGACTTGTTCACATATATAGTTGTTTCCATTGTTACAGCATTTTTTAATATTTACAAACCTCTCTGTTTTGATGTAATTTTTGTTTTATTCAGTGTAACTTGAATTTTCTCCAGTTATTGATTAATTTGACTGCAGTTGTTCTTGTATTGCCAATGCTTTATTAATTTTCTTTATTATATCTTAATTCCATTTTATTTTTCATGCCTAACAAGATTTTATCCAAGCATATTTTATTGTTTTCCAAATGATAATGGTTTACTGACGTCTGTCTGTATATGTTAGCTGTGTGTGTATGTTTTTTTTTGCTGTTGTTGTTTGTCTTGCTTTTCTTTATATTTCATAGACTATTTCTATTTTCCTGTCTTTCTTGTCTTACTCTGATCTACAGGCTGAGTTCTTTTCACTTTTATATTTCTATTTATTTTGTGTTCTTTCATTTGCTGAGTCATCTGTGGAGCTCAGTTCCTTGCTGCTGCTAGGGACTCCTTGTACTTTTAGTGTTTACATTCTAATTGATTCGCTGGCTTAGTTGTTTGGTTTATTGTGTAAGTCTGTCTTTATATTTTACAAAGTTTGTGCAGTGCAACTATTTAATTGTATCACTTTTGCCTTTTTGATCATTACTTTTTTAATTTGGTGTTGCTCTTTGGTATGGTTCATACATATTTTGAACCTATTTTTATTTGCAAGGATTACTTGCTAGTGTTTAGGCCTGCGGTGGTGGTGCTGCGGTAGCGTTGTCGCCTCCCAATAAGACGCTGTCCAGTTCAATTCTCAGCTAGAGCGTCTTCTGCGTAGAGACATGTGTGAATGAGTGTACCTTCATTGAAGGTTGTGCGTCAGGCCTGGCAAGCCGGTACGTAAAAATCAACTGCCAATCATTAGCGGACCGGAGTTCCGCTGTGGCGACCCCTAACCGGGAAAAGCCGAAAGACACAAACAAACAAACTTGCTAGTGTTTAGGCACCAATCTGAAATATAGTTTATTGGAACTTTTTCCTAGCATATAACAGTACTGTTCTTTCCTGGCTTGATTGTCCAGTTTTGTTGTTTGGCTATTTTAATTTTACCTTACCTAGCTTCAGTATTCCTGTTCAACTTCTTCCATTTTTTTTTGCTTTTTTTTCACTTTTCTGCTGTTAATCCACTCTGTGTTCCAGAATGTAATTATATTGTCACTTTCTTTTATGGTAAACTAATTTTGTTTTCTCTTCATTCTTAGGTTTATAGGTTCATAGGTGTATACTAGGGTACTGACCACTGGGGCCTTTTTAAGACTAGCTATGCTTGTCAGATCTGTAACAAATTTTTCTACCCTTGGTAAGTGTAAGCAGGAGCTTGGGAGACGAAACATTTGAAAGCAAGGGCCTGGAAGATGAAGCATTTACAGGCTGCCTGTGTCCAGGTGCCAAACCAGGGATGACTTTAGTGTTCCCCATCCAATAGTCCAATTTACACTTCACATGGAAGGAGAACCTGTTCCAGAGGGTAGTCTCTGGGATACATACCTGTCTGTCCAGCAGGTCTTATTTATATCACAGGCAAGGTGCAAGTCTTTAGAATGGGTAATTCTGCTGCTGTTTGCTTTGCAGATATGCAGGAAGTCCATCATAGTGGGGTCCATTGATGCCTTGTATGCCAGGCATAGATCTCCACTCAACAGCCTGTAAGAGACAGAACAGAGGGATACAGCTTTGAGGGGCCTGCATTGGACATGCTATTTATGCCCCTGTATTCTTTTAGTGAGGAACCTCTGTTGACATTTCAATTGTTGGATGTGCCTGCTTAGGTATGTACCAAAGGGGGCATTGTACTCAAAGACAGGTCTGATGAATGCCAAATACAGTGGAACAATGGCCCCCTTGGACCTAGATGCCATATCTTTGTTTTTAAGTTGCACAAGGTAGAATGAAGCTACCTCAAGCAGTAGACCTGTATTGAGTGGCATACCCCAGGGTTCAGTCTTGGGGGCCTCTGTTATTGGGGATATCCTTTTCTGAGGTGCAGGCCAAAACCAGTGGGCTATGGCTGACCAAGTTTGCAGATGACTGCAAGCTGGGCACTGCCATCAATTCCCCTAGTGATGTATTAATTTCTGACCACTGACATTGTCAATTTGTTTTCAGTCATCCCACATATGGAGGGCTTAGAGATGTTTCAGGAAAGTTTATTGAAAAGTAATGGGGTGGACAAAGAAAAGACAGTGTTTCTCATGGAAATGATGGAGATGGTTCTTAAGAATAATTTTTTAGTGTTTGAAGGTGAATTATTCCATCAAGTATCAGGTGTGGCAATGGGGGTCAAATGTGCCCCAGTTTATGCCAACCTGGTACTGCTGGAATAGGAAAGGAAATTTGTCTTCCAATCACCATATGTCAACAAAATTAAGTCCTACAATCAATTTTTGATGACATACTCATCCTGTGGGAAGGGAATGAGAAAGAGGCTGAGGCTTTTGTGGAATATTTAAATTCCACTACCACGTTCATTAGATTCAAAAGTAAATGGAAAGCTGAAGAGATAGACTTTTTAAATATACATCTAACAAAATGTAGTGAGATGGAGGAACTTAACAGCACTATTTTTAGGAAACAAACTTATTCTAACACCTTACTCCATTTTAATAGTTGTCACCCTTTCCACTAAAGATAAAGTACTATAAAGGGTCAGATGGTGAGGTTATCTTGTTTAATAAGCGATGATATTGTTTTTGAAAAGAAACTTTATAATTTGATAGGACTATTCATCGAAAGAGGATACCCTTTAAAACTTTTAGTAAAAATCAAACAGAAGATAACGACCAAGAGAGACACTTTTTTCACCCCAATTCTAAGAATGATGGGTGGTCAAATGCTGACTACAGTTAGAGACAGAAGTGGTGACGTGACGGTATTGAGATACAATTGTCAAACATCTACTATATACACTATAATGAATAAATGTTGAAACATCTGTACTGAACAGGGAACAAAGGAAAGGTTAGGTCAAAAACCACAAATAATGTTTAGTTGAGGAAAGAATATCAACAATATTATTGAGGGACCCCCAAAAAGAGGTATGAACATGAGATATAAATCTGTCATGAGTAAATGTGGTGCTTGTAGGTACTGTAAATTCATTAACGATGGACCTTATGTGTCAGTCAGTCATTACAGGTTTTCCATCAAATTTCCAGGGAGATGCAATTGTAATTCACAAATGTTGGTGTATCTTGCCACATGTACGTCTTGTCCAGCATTTTATGTTGGAAAGACGACATGTAGGCTGAGAGATAGGATAGGTGAGCACCTCAGGTCCATTAAAAACAGGGACTTGCACAATACCCTTTACATTCACAGCACCAAATGTATGAATTTTAGGAGATTCATCTTTTTTGTAATAGACAGAGTGTTAAGGAATGAAAGGGGAGGTGACACCAATTTAGAAGTGGAGGTAAGAGAGGCAAAATGGCAACTGAGGTTGAATGCCACTGTGCCTCCAGGATTAAATGACAGTATCTCGCTGGAACTGATTTTAAAATGGAGCGCTAATCAAATCTAGAGTATGAAAACACAAGCAATGAGTTCAAGGATATGATATTAATGTTAGAAATTTTGGTAAAAATATTTCTAAACATTGCAATTTGAATTGTTGGTGTTATGTCATAAAAGTACATAAAAGTGCTATTGTTATTGGGTAGGGGGTTTTTAGAATGAAAATTAGGGGAATGATTTGATTGGTTGGATGTGATGCATTGAATGTTTTTTAAGTAAATTGTTGCTTAAAATGACTCTGATGAAGCCTATTGAACAAAAGGTGAAAGCGCTTAGTCATTTTTTTGTATTAAACAGATCCCTGTATTCTTCCCTTATAAGGTCCATTATTGAGTACAATGCCCTATTCGGCATGTACCTCACAAAACACATGCAGCAGCTGGAGAGACCACAGAGGTTCCTCACCAGGAGAATCCAGGGCCTCAGAAATCTAACATATACAGATAGGCTGAAAGCCCTATCCCTCTACTCTGTTTCATACGGACTCCTCAGAGGTGATCACTGTCTGGCATACAAAATTATCTTGGACCCCACCTTGATGGGACTGTTGCATATCCACAAGTCAAGTTCCATGTGAGTAACCCACACACATGGACTCAACCTGGTCTGTGACATCAATAGGACTTGTTGGCGGGACAGATTTGTGTTCCAGAGATTCCCCCATCTGTGGAATAGATTCCCTCTCCATGTCAAGCAGAGTACCACTTTACCCCTTTTTAAGTGCAACCTGAACAATTGGATGGGAAATAGAAAATACATCCCTAGGATTCCACCCATGTCCCTGCTGGACAGGGGCATCAGATGCTGATTTGTCTATACATGGACTAAACTCTTGGCTAGGCTTATAAGGGCCTCAGGGCCAATAGCCTAGTAACTTCCTATGATCCTATGATTTACTCACTGCTGTAGACTCATTCTGGTTAAATGCTAGATTACTGTCTATGTGTACCCCAAGCCCTTAAGTACTGGGTCAGCTCTTAGGGGTGTGCTGTCAATATGATAGCGGGGGGGATGATTTTCCAAAGTATACTATTACACATTTCTTGGCATTTAGTTTTGGTCCATGACTCTGACACCAGTTATTTGTTTGTGTCAGGCCTTCTTGGGGAACATTAGTGTCAGTAGGGGAATCTATGACTGCTCTTTAATTTGCAATCATCTGAAAATTTGGTCAGCTAGAGGCCATTAACACTGACCTTGACTTCAGAAAAGTAGACACCTAAAAGGATTAGTCCCAGGAGCGACCCCTGAGGGACTCTGCTTATGACCGACCAGGTCAAGGTAGGCAGTGCGAACCATTTTGCCATTGTCCATTGCTTTGGTGACCTTCTTTAAGAAGTCCACCATGCTGAGTAGGCATGGCTTGCCCTAGACAAAACCATACTCTGTTAGGTCCAGTGTCTGTTGGTTTCCTGTGTCATTATTAATCATTTCAATGACAATTCTTTCAAGGGCTTTGCATATGAGATTAGTGAGACTTATCCAACATAGGCTGTATGTCCTGTTATCCCTCATGCCAGTTTTTGGGGTCAGTATCCAAAAAGCCCACAAGGTTCAATAAGCAAGATCTACCCCTGACAAAAACAAAATGGGTCAAGTGTGTTGAAGGTCACTTATGTCTCTGTGGATATGGTCCATGCTGATTCCTTCCCTAGCCTTGCAGATAAGGCTTTTTAGGCATATGGGTCAATAGTTGTAGTTCTGCATGTTACCAGATTGATGTGCATTGCATAGCACACAACATTTGATATTACATTTTGTACAGTGCTTGCTATATGTATGGAAAAAGTATTGAGACACCAGAGTTGCAGTGCTTGAGGTTAGCAACACATGGATGTATTGTAAATATGTGACATATTATTCGATAGGACCCCCAGTTTATAATGTTTCCACATGTAATTTCATGTCATACGCAGGAAATGCAGAGTAAACAGCAGTAATTCAGCATATGTCCATTTCCATAGCACAGCGAGCAGTAGGTTTGCACGATGGTTACCAAACTGCATATGCATGCGTGATACACATGTTTGCACGTAGCTAAACAGTGCACAAATGTGAGCCTCATTGCTAAAGTCTGACAGTTAATATTGAGTCTATGAAATTCACCTGCTGCTTAACTGACTTTGTAGCAGCATGTGTTAATGCATTGATACATTTGTTGTTGGGGTCAGATGGTCCCGGGTTCGAATACAGGTTTATATAATACTTATACATTGCCTCTGTTCACTGTTGCAGCATGTTGGTGTGCGATGCACACCTTTACACAAAAATGGATTAAAGAGGTGAAATGGGGTAGATAGGATAGTGGTGAAATGGTGAGCAAGCAGGGGGAAGAAAAGGGAAAGCAGGCAGGATTATACTGGAGGAAGGTAGGAAAGAAGCATAACTATCCATTTCTTTAACAGTGTAAAGTGAACATATGTGGAAAATATTAACTGAATTTGGACTGTCACCTCCAGAGAGAGGGCTGACGACAACATATTGTATAGATTATAATACTTATATAATTAGTATAATATAATTGGACTGAATCAAGTGTGTCAGGAAGATGTGTGCAAAATGGAGAGATATGCATGGGACATTTTTTTGTGGGACATGTGCCCATTTTTTATTTTTTGAAAGAGTGGAATGTTGGGGAAGGGATGTAGGTATGTGTTGGTCAGGTAAGTTGGGTAGGTGAGGAAGCAATTACAGAGAGACAACACAAACAAGACAAGAGACAGGGACAGTGATGGACACAAAAGACTGGGGGACACCACCATGATTGGGTGAGGTTGGGGACATCTTGAACCCATGGTCATCAAGCTGGATAACTGAAAATTGAGTCCTCACCCACTGGACTGTCATCATTGACACCTCACTCTGCCATTGGCTGGAGTGCTTGATGTCTCCTCCTACTGCTAGTACTATGCCAAATGAGGAAGAGCAGTCTCACCAGTTGTCATAGGCATGCACCAACAGTGTGGCACACAACCCTATGCACCATCCGTGGCAACTCAATGCAGGTGATAAAAGTCACCACCATCACCACTGCTCCCAGTTGCTACCACTGGACTAGGCCTCCAGGGTAGGACTAACTGAGGGTGCAGGTAGTGCAGGGGCAGCAGAGGCAGTGCTGCCACATTGGCTCCCAGATGTGCTGGGCATTGGTTCATGAGCCAATGGAGGGGGGCAGACAGATCCTCTGGGACATGCCTACCTCACTGTGCTGTGGAACATTTAGTGATGTGGTAGACATGGATGACATGGACACATTATGACAGACATAAAATTAATAAAAAGAAATAAGAAATAAAATAACATTTATATAATAAAATAAAATATAACAATAAAATAAAAATATTCATAAAAAAATAAAAGACAATAAAAATGCCACAAAATATTTTATTATAAATAATATGAAATAAACTAAGTACCCCTATCTTTAAAAGTGAACTCAATAAGATGCAGAATACAGAACAGAACAAAAGACCGTTATGAATACCAGTCTTGCCTATATTCAGCTTGCTAAGTCTTACAAGTACTCTCTGTAGATGATACTTACACAGGTGTGGGATGTCCTGTGTCTTAAATTCATCAATCCAGTGGTCAAGTGTATTCCTCTTCCTTCTCTGTATGTCATTACAATGATGCCTACATTGCTATCCAGTACACAGGATACTGGGGGCACTAGATACAGCCCAGGCTAAACTATCCCAAGCCTCCGACTTATACTGGGAGCCAGAATAGTCCCCCTGCAGAAGCCTGTACTGTGGTTCTTAACTAGGAGTCCAATAAAAATATTGGACTCCTGGACACCCTACCTCTGTGCCCTAAACCTGGCACCTTCTCCACAAATGCCTGCCATCACTGCCACAGATCTAGGGCAATGGACACTAGTGCTTTCCTACCAATTCCACTTATCTCATTTACTGGTAGTGCACACAATGTTTGAAACTGTTGCGCTCAGCTTACCATCATGCAAAAGCACTGCTCCACAGTGCGCACCCACTGAGCAACATGTTAGCATGATGGTAAGAGGAGATCAGCAGTGAGGCATTACATAAGTGTAATTAGAATTTCAAGGTTATTGGATGTACTAGCAGTTGTGTATATGTGTCAGGCAAATGTGAAGGCCATGCAGTCCAGACAGCAGAATTCTACTTACAGGAATATAGTACACAGTATACCCACAGTTATACATCTGATAATAAATGTGATAATACATGGATAAATAATGAAATAACTGACACAATACTACTATGTCAGCCCTCCTACATATAATTAATATCAGCTCCACTATCTCAAGTGTTATAAGTGAGAATGACTATAATGGGAGGTGGAACAGCAGTAAACGTGTCTGGAGTATCCTGTATTTGAACCCAGGACCATGTGCATGGCAGTCCTACACTTATACCTGTTTCCAGAAGAAGGATGGAATAACATTTGTCTATCTTTCAGTTCATTGCTATAGACTATAATGTCACAACAGTGAAAAATAATTTTGCACACCCATACTAGAACCCAGGCCATCTGCTCTCCAGGCATACACTTATACCAGCTGCCACAGGACTAGGTACACGACATTTCCTATTTTAGTAATCATTCTTAAGGTCTCACAGTTAACTGTCATGCAACATTACTTAATGGGTTTGCATGAAGGCCAATAGCATTAATTGAATGTATCCAGTCGGTATTTTTGATTGTCTGGGTCCTATCTGCTTCCTGGGGGGTCCAGTTGTCCAGTTTGCACACTGTTGCACTTCATGTGAATGAGATAAGCACAGCCAAACTCATCAATCCTTTCCTCTGTTCCTGTGATTGTTCTAAAGCACTGCATAGTGCAAACACTAGCCCTAAAAAAAATTAGACAAACAAAGACAGAAAATGAGAAAAAGAAAAAAGAGGCAAGTAGTTGAAATGAATAAAATCAATGTATGACATACACACAAGAAAATGATGGCTTATATCAGGTATGTCAACATAGATCTGGATTTAAACTCTCACACAGAACACTGAATGGGTGCCTCATCCTTAAGAAAAAGAAAAAACACAGGTACCAGATAAACAGCTCGGTCTTCACCTCAAAGGCAGAAATGCATAAAAAAAGCCGAACTGCCACAGTGAAAGGATAAACTCTTCAATAATGTAACCAAATAAAACAAAAGTGAGTGCTTTCGCGACCAGTTAGATCGCTTCATCATACTTAATTAACATCACACACTCCACTGATATATATATACATTTCAAGCACCGTGGTAGTTCGGCTTTTTTTTATACATTCATGGGTGCCTTATCCTTCTTTGCTACACAAACAGCTTTGCACAAAGAATTGAACTCAGTCTGCAAACAACCATCTGCAACAGCATCTACAGTGATAGCGAACCATTAGAAGTGTCATTTGTACATTTATTATTTTTGGATGTAATGCACCTATTGATCACCCAGCCTGTCATGATTACTGCTGACAAATATACAGCTCTGTCATACATTTCTGTGTTTGTTGGCCATTCTTCATTTATCTGACTAGTAATCTGAGACATGCAATGTGTAAGCTATTATATATCATTGGCTTTAAAATGTGTGAAGATATTAAGTGTAAATAATATCATATGCAGTTGCAAACAAATGAAGGACCAGTTGGAATTTAAGGAACAGAAACTGTGAATTGTGTGCTGCTTACTTACATTTCCAGCCTTACATCTAACACTTTGTAGATCTAATGTGACACACCCAGTGGAAGTAAGGCAGCCTGCAGTACTGTTGTGATTTCCTTCGCCAAACCACTAATCATTCACAGTTGTAATTTGTTAAAACCAAACACCGAGGATGTGCCTGCACTATGTTTACATCTCCTAGATGGATCTAAGTATTTGTGATTCAGCAGTTCTAATGAGTTAACACTTCATTTGTATCTTCACCATGCTAACAGCCCTGAATCTACACCACATAAAAAGGCAACTGTGTAGCTAGGGAAATTGATGGTGAGGAGACTTTTTTATATTGGGAAGACTGCACATAACTATTGCTTCAGGATTTATCTGTGCAGAGAAGTACAGAACTTCAGAAGGTATGCTTCCATTTTGTCAGCTACACACTGCATATGTTGAAATATATTTAAGAAAAATCTGAAGCAAAGGCTTTTACACTTTTATCTGTATGCTTTAGTTAAAAGTGTACTGATGTCATGGGCATGTTTGTCAAGCCATTTCAGAGGTATACATGATTGCCAATACTAAAAATGGAATTCTGTGTGGTAAATTTATGTAAATGTTTCAGGGGCAATTCCTTTGATAGCATTTTTAGCATTTCAAAAATGGTTTGTTCGCAAACTGTCATTTACCTGTTCTTTTTGGGGGGAGCAAAGGTGAGTTACTGTTATGGCATAAACAATGGTACACTGTTCTTTTTTGGGGGGAGCAAAGGTGATTTACTGTTATGGCACAAACAAGGATATGTTGCTCTGGTTACTCTCCTTGTTTTGCATTCTGTCTGTTGTTCGTATTTCACATCTATAGACTGTTGTATATTTTTCCAGGGGGAATACTGAGTGGCTACTTTTCTGTTTTATCTGGAAACAAATGATACTTATGTATATTATCCTTCTGTTGTCTTTTAGGACATCTATGAGTACACCACTCAGGCATGTCAATCCTTGGAGATGCCCCTTCACCAATGCTGAGAACCAGATTATAGTGGATGGCTTTAGGCAACATGGTGCTTTTCTGCTATAAAGGGGACAGGGAGATATGGCATGCAGGATGCAAATTTGTTAAAAAATAGTGGATGATCTGAATGCAGTGGGTGGCCACAGCAGGACATATCAGCAGGTGCACAACAGGACCACTGACATGATCACATCTGCATGGAGGAGAGTAGCAGTGGTGGTCCATGACAAGATGGTTACTAGGGGAGGGCCTGCTAGGGAACCACCACTAACATTCAATGAAGAGTTCCTGGCCAATATGAGGGATCCAGACAGCTCCCAGGACATTGTAGTACAGCATGTGCAGGATGTCAGAGCAACGGTTTCAGAGACAGCAAGCACGTTGCAGGAGGAGCTTCCAGGTAGGGTTTCATATCTTAACAGCTGAATACTGTTTATAGTAAAAAAAAAAAAAAAAAAAAAAAGAAATTAAAAATGTACTTGTGTGTCACATGCCTTTTTTTGGGGGGGGTGGATTGAAGATTGCTACACTTATTAGCTTAGGCTGGAGTTGTCAGCCACATGCTTGTTAAAAGTATAGTTAATGGACATATAAAGGGGTAAAATTATTACCCCCTGTGTTATTCTTAATTGTGATGATGTTGCCCTTACCTCTTGCTTAACTTCTTCCAGGGCCATCTGGATTGCAGAGGAGTATCTCATCTGCATATGGTAAGCCAAACATTTTTATGTCAGTACTGCTGAGCAATTTAAACAAATATTTTAGTCTATGCTGTTGATGTCGGGCCTGTTATGTGTATTGCTGTACTGTCAGTAATAGTGGCAGCACTGTTACTTTGTCAGCATATATTAGACTATAGTACTGTAGGTACTCATTTTTTTCCTGTGGTTGTTGCTCACGACAGTGGGAGTGTGGGCCCTCTGCCACCTGATGTCAGTGTATCAGCAGACTCTGATGATTATGGTGGTGAAACTGAAGCAGAGTCAGGGGGGTGCAGAGGTTGAATCTGACATTGAGGCTGACATACAGCCATCCCCTCCAATTCCATCAGACAGAGAAGTAGACCTACCCCTACCCATTCTAGTGAGCCCTCAGATATTAGACAGGTGGAGGGCGAGGCCATGGATCAGGGAAGTGTAGGTACTGTGTCTTCAGTGCCTGTTGACTCTGGCCATAGCCAAAGTGTGGGCAAGGTGCCTTGCAGGAGGGTTGATAGGGGTGCTTTGGGGGGGGTCTGCTTTCCCTCCTCCACCTAGTGCAGGTGGCTCTTCCAGTGCCACATAATGTATGTTTAGGGCCATCATGAAGGCACAGGCATGTTCCCATAGATGGTCTGGACAAGTGGTCAGTGTTGTAGATTTGGCACAGTCTGACATGAGTGACTGTCTCCACTGTGTTGCCAATTCAATGGATTGGATGAATGACACGTTGGAATGAGAGGTGTCTGTGCTGGACTGAGGGGTGTCTGTCATGAAATGAGCATTGTCTGTGATGAAACATCTGCTGGGAGGGGAATGGCATCCTCATGGGCATAAGTCAGCCAAATCATCTACTATCAGCCAACGTGGCCATGACTGATCGCACTCCCATAGTGGCAGTACTTCTACTGCTCCATCAGTGAGTGTGCTGTCCACACCCAGACATGGCAGGCCATGAGGTTGTGGCCCTGGGCATCCTCGTGAAGGCAGCTCATCCAGCAGGCATCAGTCACGTTCATGTAGCAGTAGGTTCTATTTTTTAAGATTTGTGTGCTATGATGTTTAGAAACTGTTTGCTTGATTGATTCTTTAATTGAAGGGAGTTACACACTAGTATATAAGTGCATTTATACCTTACTTTGTTACTGTTATTTGAAGCCTGAAGAATCAGTGAGTAACTGTGAATGTTTTTAACTAGTTAATAAAACAGACTTGTATTTTAGACGTGGTTCTGGGATAGTTATTTTTTTTTTTTGCTTGTTACTATTTGGGGAAACCAGATTTGATACCCAACTTGTTTCATTCATGATACCTCTACCATGCACGGCTCACACCTGTCTGACATACTAAGACGTAAAGCCAGCACAGAGCTTAGTTGTGTTCATGCAGACACTCACACAATAATTTCACCTGGAGGACCCCTACAGACACACAGACAGACACAAAACAGTTACTCATTTTGTCTCACTGGCTATTTGTTGGTTTATCCAAATATCTGCTTGCTTCTCTTTCTTATTCACACACACTTATCGAACTTTTGTGTCAGCCTTGGCTTCCTGCCCCCCCACACAGCACCCTGTGCAAGTGATGCTAACTGTGCCATATCCCTGTTTTCTATCTTTTGGATTCAGGGATACATAAGCTTTGTGTCTGATGCTCAGGGTGCATAGCTAACTTAGTGCTTAGTATATCTGCATTTGTGGTGTTGAACTGGTAATTCTAGTTTTGACTTATATTGGCCCTGGAAAGTTAGGCAGTTGACAGCATCATAATTTCACAACTTTATAGTGAATGATCTTGTGAGGGTTGTGAAGTCTGAAACTGAAATGTATCTCATTACTTTCTAACTTCTCTCTTTAATGATTTTCCAGTATAAACGTATGGTGCTAAAATGAGGGCATGCAGTGATCATCAATACATTTTAGAGGTATGACTGTGTGTGAATCTTTGATGCCTAAAGTCTACTACTTAGTAATTAACACATATATGTCAAATAAGTATCTGCTGTCACATGCTAAGGTAATGCTTGTACAAATCTCCCACCTTTTACTTGCTTACCAGACCAAGTAATGAAATGCCACACATTCATATCATTAAACAATACATTCCTGGTTCAGGACTTATCTTGTAAATGCAGCAGTTGCCACAGTTCAGGGCTGGCTCTGTCTGATACAAGCAGCACATAGTCAATACATGGAAGGTAAAAGTTGTGTGAGGTGCCTGGCATCAATGTTACTATATTACTGTGAGTAGGAGGATGATTATAGGCCCCTAGGTGGTGAGAGAGTGTGCTATGCATTGTCCCTTAGCCAAAGCGAGGGCATACTGAGCATGCCTATGTCTGCCTACACCCACAGCAGCTGCTGGTTCCATCTCTGATTCCTCACCTGTGTGTGGCTGGGGTGACTTTGGTATTGGTGATGGAATGTGTGCCCCTTCCCCTTACTGATCCTGCTGAAGCTGTTTCCCCAGGATGATGTTGTGTAGCATGGCACATACTGGGAACATTTCTGTACATGTCCATGAATTGTACTGCAGGACACTCCCAGATGAATCGAGGCAAAAGAACCATGACTTCAGCAGCCCAAACACACATTCTATGATATTTCTGGTTTGAGCATGTGCCTCATTATGGCATTCTTCCATGGGTGTATGTGCATTTCTGATGGGTGTCATCAGCCACGGTTCCAGTGCATAGCCTGCATCCCCTAGTTAATGACCCTGTGGGATACCCTCCCTAGCAAACATCTGATACAATTGGGAGATGTGCCAGATATGTGAACGTGGTAACTGCCAGGGTTGCCAACACAAACTGTCAAGATGATTCCCTTGGAATTACACATGACTTGGCAGTTGATAGAGTGGTTTCCCTTTCTGTTTATGTAGAGCCTACCCTGTTCCACAGGTAGTGCCTTCATTTCTATATGTGTCTGCAATGTATGACACCCAGTACTTCAGGGAAGTGTGATACATATTTCTAGCTGTCTCCTCAGAACTACTGGGAAAATATATGTGGATACTGGCATGTTGGAGCATAGTATTCAGGAATTGGTGGAGGATCCTGGATGCTGATGTGTGTGACTCCCCCAGCATGTTCCCTGTTGGTCTCTGAAAGGTACCTGTAGCTAAGATTCTAAAGGTCACACATACCTTTGTCTCCATTGGAATAGGTTCCCCTTGATTGGGTCTGTCTCTGAGTTGAGGAGGGGCCACAGAGTTTCTGCAGTGTGCCCTTGTCCAGCCTGTAACACTCTACAATTATTACATCATGTAGGTTGTGAAAAGTTAAATGGGACCTGAAAACTCTTCTCTTTCTCAGCCTAGGCCTATTAGCAGCACCAGCAAGATTGGCTTCAGCCTGTAGCACGTACAAATGAATTTAAACATTCAGCCTGTGTAGACTCCTTTCCATGTCTGTATTCCAAAAGTTTTGGAATTCACAGGTAAAACCAGCATGGAGTCTACATGGATGATTTATAGCTTGTTGAATAGTTCCACCATGTTGGAATGGTTGATTAACTTGCAATTCAGCTGCTTATGCTGTAATTATCATGCCACGGTATTTACCTTGTTTGTGCAGGGGTGAGTAACCTTACATGATGTTTACGAAATCTAAATTTCATTGCTACCCTGTGCACGTCATGCCACAATGAGCATATGGTAAAAAATGACTGTGTAGGACTTATTGAATTGCCCTCACAGAAGATACAGGTCAACACTTGCAACAGATGAATGTGCAGTAAAATCATAACAAAAGAGCATTAAATGTATAATGAATCCCTCTCAGTTAATGCAGTAAATGAGTACAACTGAAAAAGAAAAAATAATCGGCATTTGAATTAAAATTCAAGAAAAAAGCAGGGATATGAAGTCCATAGAGGCCTATCAAGTCAAAACTTGAGTTTTCCATTGCCTTACCACTCATCCAGATGTAACTTTAAATACTCAGTGATGTCACACTCCCTGATTTCATTTAGAGTTTTTTTTTTCTTTTGATAAACAAAGGTATTGCAAAACTATTTTCTAGTGGTGTTGCAACTTCTGAAATTCCTTAGACATTTTCTATTTCTATGTAATCTTTAAGATTTTAAGAGACAACATTCTAAGAGAAAAGGGTCCTTGCAATCTTAAAAAACATTATTAATCCTTCTTTCAACCTACTATATGATAATGTTTTAAAATCTTTAATTTCATATAATAAAACAGATTATATATAGGAATTATTCTGTTACAGAAAAAAGACAGATTTCCAATAGGAATTATTCACTTTGTAAAGTGCCTCTGAATTTATTTCTAAAATTATTTTCATCTTATGCTGCTGATTTTAGTACTAGAATATCAAAAAGGGCATCCAGTTCCCAGATTTGACCTTATTAGAATAATATGAAAAGACATCAGTACTTCCTTCTTCCTTGATTTTATGTTTCTATCTACAAAGCCAAACATAATAGAACCCAATTTATTATACCCATTATATGATTACTAAAAGATAATCAATTCTCAGTAAAGACCTCAAGAAAATAGTGCTTTTGTCCAATAGCTGCCCATTAAGACTGCAACTGCTCTGAACTCACGAGATCCCAAACACTACAGGTTTTATTTTCTTTATGTTAATTAGCATCTCATTAGTAGTGGTCCAAGTGAAAGTCCATCCAAAGCTATTCAAAGTGCATTAAAATCAGATTGCCATGTAATTGCCTTTTTGGTTTTAATATCATCAACATAAATATAAAAAAAAAGAATACTACTATGAAACAATAAGTCAGTGAAACACAAATTAAACAGAAACACACTAAGAAGAAATCCTTATGGGATATACCTTGACAAGAGAAATAGTTCAGAAGTTAAATCATCATTGTCTATAGCCTGAGTCTGGTCAGATGATCAATTAAAAATCCACCTAATTAAATGAAGATCTAAGCCCAAATTCTGCAAGTTTAGACTGAGCAAATTGTTATTAATGATATCAAGTGCTTGAGAAATTCATTGTAAATAGTTTCACTTTGATGACCATGCTCTAAGGGCTGTAATTATGTTAGTATGCAACCCTAAACTGTGTGTAGCATTTTATCTATTTGCTGTATAAGTATATTGAAAAATATCGACTGCCCAAAATTAGTTAATTCATAATTCAGTCTATCAAGTATAAGCTTTCCCACAATGTTGCTGAAAGAAGACTAATAGTTCTGCAACTTAGGAGGAGAGATCAGTCAACCTGTTTTTATAAATAGCTTTAATTACTGCTTTCTTCCAATCAGTTGATATGGTACTTCCCTTATATCACAAATGACACAGGTGTCCTAAAGCTTCTATGTGTCATCTCAAAGGGTCTTAAGGCCCCTGTTAGATATCTTGTCACATGCAGTGGCTTTATCAAATTTCAGGTGTTGAACGATAGTCCTGAAAAAACATGTAGTAGTAAAAAAAGTTAGGTAAGGTGTCAATGTGTGTATCCATATTGGAATCCCCTTTCAGAAGTTTGCAGTGTGCATCAGTCTTGTCCATTGAACTATAAACCAAGACACATTTGTTGAATAATGGATATGAAGCATTTTCATTTGCTCTTGAAGCATTAAAAAACCTAATATTTTCAATGTTTAGCTCCATACCTTCCAGCTCCATACATTTCCTTTCATCTCCTTTCCTCTCCTTTCCTCTCCTTTCCTTTCCTGACTTTTCCTTTCCTCTCCTTTCCTTTCCCCTCCTTTCCTTTCCCCTCCTTTCTTCTCCTTTCCTCTCCTTTCCTTTCCTGACCTTTCCTTTCCTCTCCTTTCCTTTCCCCTCCTTTCCTTTCCTCTCCTTTCCTTTCTTTTCCTTTCCTGACCTTTCATTTCCTCTCCTTTCCTTTCTTTTCCTTTCTTCTCCTTTCCTCTCCTTTCCTTTCCTGACCTTTCCTTTCCCCTCCTTTCCTTTCTTTTCCTTTTCTGACCTTTCCTTTCCTCTCCTTTCCTTTCCTACAGCTGTTCTAACCTACTTACACAAACTGTTATAATTGGCCTTGTACCTATTTTCCATCTATTGTACGCTTTATTTCTCATATTAATTAGATGAGATATTTATATAGGCCACACTAATACAGCAGAAAGTTTTACTTTTTTCAGCAATTGCAAGCAGTAACAATATAAAAAGCAATAAATTCCAGTAACTCTAAACATAGACTGATAGCTAAACATAGAATAATTCAGGAGAGGGGTATAAGTCTGAAGTATGAGCTTGGTTGTGGTGGTTGGGGGTAGAAAATAAGGCTTGGGTGTATTAAAGTCATGTCATGCTGACATTTTGAAAGGGAATTTTAGTACTGCCTAAAATATTACAAGACAAATGAAACTGGCAATGAGTGAAAGCTATAGATACTTAGAGACAAGTATAAAGACAGAAACAGGAAGAAAATATTTTATAAAGGAAGGAGTGCATGGCCTTTGTCATACTCATATAATGCAAATCAGCTTATATCATGCAGTGAAATGAGAGAGGAAAAACTAGAAAGTGTCACATGGCTGTGAAAGAATGCTGACACTAAGAAAAAATATTAACAGGTCATTCAAAGCATATCCTCAGTTATAACAGAGTAAATGGGTATAAATCAGAGATGATGCACTCAAATGCAATAAGCTGCTAAAGTCCAATATTTCAGAAAAAATGTCCACATTCACTGGTAATGGGAATAGCAGAATTACTTGGTGCCCCTTGAATTATTGCTTGCTAACTCAAAAGGATATCTGGCAGGTGTTCATGAAGAAGTTGATAGACATATTCTACAGATCCTCATTCATGGATTCCTGCTGTGGCAAATAATGGAAAGCCGTACACACTACAACTATTCAGACTGATAATTCAGCTTTATTTAGCTTTGCTTTAAAGAGAACAAGAAATAACTGTATTTTTGAATGAGCTTGTAGTTCAGGCTGAAATTGTGAATAGTTATAGCCAGCGTTTTGTTATAGTATGTCAATTTCAGCTAGTTATTTTATGCTGCAATTCCCTCAAAGAAGTTTTAACATTGCCCTGACAGGATATCAGCACACTTTGATTTATTCCTGAACCAAATCGCCAATAAATACAAGAACTTTGACATAAGAACATGGCAAATGATTAACTGAGCTTTGCTGTTAAGAACTACTGAATTTATATGGGAAACCACATAAACCCAAGTTAAACATAAGTAAAATACATAATGGTATTCATTACTACAGAATTTCTCAGTATGTCATTACCTGTGCCACTTTCTGTTGGAGTGGGAATCTTAACCAGTCAGTAGTATGGTGTGAGTTACTGATTTGGTTGTACTCCACCACTAGGATATCATTTTCATGGGTAGGGATGGAATTTAGGTCCAGGGTAGTGAGGAATGATAGGGGGATATGTGTGTGTGTGTGTGTGTGTGTGTGTGTGTGTGTGTGTGTGTGTGTGTGTGTGTGTGTGTGTGTTTGTGTGTGTGTGTGCATGTGTGTGTGTGTGTGTGTGTGTGTGTGTGCATGTGTGTGTGTGTGTGCGCGCATGTGCATGTCTATATCTACATGTACTTCTGTCTATCTAGTATATTTTATCTATATTTTATATATATATATATGTGTGTGTGTGTGTGTGTCTGTCTGTGTGTGTGTGTGTGTGTGTGTGTGTGTGTGTGTGTGTGTGTGTGTGTGTGTGTGTGTGTGTGCACATGTGTGTATGCTCTCACTCAAATGTATGTGTGTACACATATGGGAATGCCTGATAACATCAATAAAAGAGCTGCAGAATGCTATTCATGAAACAGAAAGTTTCATATTCTTTATTTCCTGGCAGTTTTGGTTCGTTTAATAGTGTATATGTATTATCTGTGATTTGAAAGATTATTAATTGCTTTATTTAAGTGGACATTAAATTGTACTTATAACAAGGGAACACCATGGCGTTTGAAAAAATGGTATTTTTGGTTCTACTATAAGTACTCAAATCTACAGTACTCAAAAAACACTGTCTAAAAGCCAGGGATGTGAACATCTTGTAACTTGTGTAGGTTGTTGCTCATGCTTAAATTCAAATATAAGTTTGGGCAAATGGTTGTTGCAGCTTACCTGAACACATTATTTGAGTTTGAGCAAGGTAAGTGTGGCAGCCATGGAGAGGAAGTGAGAGAAGAATTTAAGGGACAGGGAATGGGGGGGGGGTACTGCTAGGAAACAATCGGGTGAATTTAGGTTTAGGGAGCAGTCAAGGACTTTAGTGTTAGAGAGAGTGGAGTTTTAGGGTAAGGATGCATGGACCTGCTTTGAGAACTGGGTGAGGGTTATAGTGAGAGTTTTGGTAGGATTACAGTTTTATATGGTTGGGTGTTTGGAGGGCTTTGTAGAATGGAGTTCTTTATTTATCTTTTTGAGTTCACTTTTAGAGATAGGAGTACTTAGTTTATTATTATGGACAATACGTTTCTTCCTTTTATTGTATAGTTTGTTTATAGCAGGATTCTAACAAAGGGGTTTATTTCTGAACTTAATTGTATTTGTGTTTGATGAGGACTATTACCTCAATGCAAACATTTAGCTGAGCACAGAAATTGTCAGTGAATGTAACAGTGTGAGTGATGGGTTTATTGAGGGGAGGACAATACTTGAATTTCATCAGGTCTACAGCCAGCCATAATAAATTTGCCCTTGAATAATTTCTATATTCAGAAAGGTTTCATGATAGTTCAGTTATGACTCTTATAGTGAATATTAGTGACCAGTGGTTGGATTTGGTCATCTATTCAGCAACTACAGTGTAGAGCACAGTAGAGATATACTAGAGGACTAGATCCAATATTTTTGAGGCCCTAATTGGGATGTAAACTATATGGTTTGAATTGCTAGCATTTATGAAATCTTGGAGGTATTGTTTGTGTCTTTCGGCTTTTCCCCGTTAGGGGTCGCCACAGCAGAACTTCGGTCTGCTAATGATTGGCTGTAAATTTTTACATGCTGGCTTGCCGGGTCTAATGCACAACCTTCAATGAAGGAATGCCCATTCCCACATGTTGCCACACAGAAGATGCTCTAACTGAGAAGCGAACGGGCAACGTCTAACTATGAGGCGACAACGCTACCGCAGCACCACATTATGCATACTTATTTGTGATAGTATAGGTTTTACAGTTAATGAAATAATATATGAAACACCAAGGAGAATAGTATTGGGTGCAATGGAGAGGCATTCGAATTTGTTTATGCATGTCTTGGGCTATTGGTGATATGAAGGGAGGTGGCAGTTGGATATGCTATGGTACACTTCTTTAATTGAAAGCAAGTAGGATATGGGGAGCTCAAGGTAATTGTCTTGCCTGATGAGTCTTGATATGATTTGGTCTCTCGGGAATACAAATTCATCAACAACAACATCATTTAAATTATATTAGTGGGTATAAGCAGGTGGTAGGCATTGAAACCCATGGCTGGGGGGTGCTATAACTACACTGAAACTTCATTTCACTAACAGTGCAGACATCTGTATTTTCAAGGGTAAGGAAAACCTATAAGGAGTGCAACTTCCTATTTAGATTTCTATCTTTAAGCAGTGCTGCTGTTCTATAGTCATGATTTGGTTAGACTTTCTTGAGAGCTGAGAAACTTTTGGTCAATATACAAAAGCCATGACAACAGCAAAGCAGGTAGGGCTGTCACTCATCTCATTCTATGTTGATATATATTGGACTCCCTTAGAATGGCATTAATAACTAAGTCAATAGTTAAAGTCAGTTATCATTTGTTTGCATTGTGGCATCATTCTCGGTGATAGTAGTTCCATATCAACCCCGGGCACATATTCTGAGAGCTCTATCATGGCTCTTTTCATATGAATCAAAGAGGTATGTCTCAGGTTGTTCACTCCCATGTGCAAAATGTGCAAGTCATATGTGTACCTTGTGTGAAGGGTATTAAAGGCTCTAGTGAAATGTCAGATTCTGACATCTGAGATTCAGCTTACAGTCACTCTTTCACTACTGTGCCTAGTGAGTGGTTCTGCAAGCCTTACTATGGAGTCACCTTCCTTTGGAATCCCAAAAATAGATAGCACCATAGGAAATTTAGCACAAAGGAAATTAAAGTTCTAAACTACTCTGTCCTTGATCAGCCAGATATTTTAACATATAATCAATGTTTTTTAAGCTATATAATAGATATATATATATATATATATATATATATATATATATATAAATAAATATATATATATATATATATATATATATATATATATATATATATATATATATAGTTCAAAGAAATTTCATTGTAGGCTTTACTCTGTCAGACATACTGATTCATTTTATTTAAGTAGTCATGTTTACTCATAATTACCACCTCACCCCCCCTTGTGTGGCTTCATTACCCTCAAACTTTTGTTTGACTTTGTTTACTAGTCTCCTTTGCCACAAGTACCCCAAATCATTCTCGCACATTTTTTCAAAAATGAAGATAGGCAAGGAGGGAGAAGGATTATAAATACTACTCTGATTTAATAAATCAATGTCCTTTTGATGTTTCTCAAAAATAACCCGAACCTTCAACTTCTACCAACCTAAAACCTTCCAGCTACCACCATGCCAGGACTTAATAACCATGTCTCTATTGGTAGTGTTGTGAGACTGAAATCTTATTTAGTATAGAATGAGACATCTATTTTGGGCTTTGCATATCGCTATTTGTATCAACATTTTAGTTCTTTATGATATTGTCCTTTAATGATATAATTTATGTGTGTTGAAAATGATTGGTGGGGAAAAGGCATGTGTTTTTAGGAGGGGTATTTAAAATGTTTATTTTGTTGTTTAATTGGTTGTGAAGAATTCCATGAAAATATCAGACAAAAGTGTTATTTTTTTTTATGCTGGCAGACATTTCTGCCTTCTTTGGACTTGGTGATATTGCGTACTGGTATACTGATTTATGGTTTGGTTCTACTCAAACTTTAGAACTTTTTGTTTTTATTATATGAGCAACATGACTACCTTCTTAAAATTTGCTTTTAAATGGTCTGTCATACACATACACACAATACATTTCTAAACATTTTGCTTACAGAGGACAGAGTAACAAATATTTTCTTTCCAAAATTTGCCACAAGTCCACATTTATAAATGTTTTTACATGTTACTAGTTGTTACCCAATGCCAGTTTAAAAGAATGCACTGAAAAAAAAAAAAACAGATGGAAAGTTATCTAGGCTTAACTACTGGTTCTAGGTTTTCAAAAAGAAACATTATTATTGGAGCACTTATTTCTACAAAGGGGTTACAATAAACCAGTTGTGAAGCTATATAAGACCAGGTAGGGGACTCAGGAAAGATTTGTATTTCTCAAGTTTGACTTTGGATGACAAAACCCTAGTAAGTGGAGCTTCCAATGAGAAAACCTTATAGTGGATGTTTTCTCTGGCCCTGGGTTACAGTGTTGGTGCTACAGCCATGAATGAAATTATATTGAAGAACTGGAACATTTTGAAAATGCATAAGGAAGTGTTTCTGATTGTGGTGGATATATTTGATTGTTAATAAAAGTTCATGCAATTTTAAAGTTGTGTTGGAATATGGAAATCTTGTTACGAATTATGTCTTTTTGCAAGTATATTGATTTTGGATATTACATTAGTGAAGCAGTCTTTGACAAACCAATAGGTTAAAAATACTCTTGTACATGTTGTTGTTGTGTCTTTCGGCTTTTCCTGGTTAGGGGTCGCCACAGCGGAACTCCGGTCTGCTAATGATTGGTAGTTGATTTTTACGTGCCGATTTACCAGCCCTGATGCACAACCTTCAATGAAGGTACGCCCATTCACGCATGTCTCCACGCAGAAGACGCTCTAGCTGAGAATCGAACCGGACAGCGTCTTACTGTGAGGCGACATCTAATGGGATAATTTTCTTAGCAAGCTGTGCTTTGTGTAAAGCATTCTGACAGGGAAAACTATTAAAAAAACTGAATCACATAATTTATGAACATCAGTTTATTTAAAAAAATAACAATGAGGATGTTCTTTATAAGCAGAGTGTGGTTTGCACTCATTTTAAAAAAAGTTAAGTTTTTTTTAATAATATAGTTGTATCTCTGAGGGTAGTGACTTTAAATATTTATTAGAAAAGCAGGAACTGAATTGCAGCTTAAGTTGAATGCTTCAGCTCCTCCTGAGTTGAATGATGTTACGTTGAATGATGTTACTTCAGTCTGAAGTGTTTTGAATTTAAGGGCACAATTGAGGAGATTATGTATTTGCACCCCTCCAAAAATGTATATAGGCTGCTTGGATGTGTTTTTTGAGTTGTATTTAGATAAAGTTTATGTCTTACTTTGATATATTCTGATGAAATCTCATTTGAGACAAAAGTGCTTAACATTAGAAGGCATGGTAGCATTCAGAGACAAACACTGTGCAAATGTGGAAGGCATATGTGTGAATATTGACAATTCACCAATACGCATGTACAATCTGCAAAACAGCAGTACTGGTTTTTGCATATGTTCAGCCTAGGAAGAACTGCCAAAGCCTGTAGGTAATACTTGCACACATGCATATGAACTGCACTTTTATGGAAGTCTGATGTAATTATATACATTTCCAAAGTTAACTGGCAAACATGAGCTTGTGCTAATGCTGCAAGCCTTCACTGCAAAAGGCTGTGCATGCCCTGCCAGAGTGGCACCAAGCCTTCACTGCAAAAGGCTGTGTGTGCCTTGGCAGAGCGGCACCAAGCCTGCATTGCAAAAGGATGTGCATGCCCTGCCAGAGCAGCACTGGAAAGCAGGTAAACCCAGTTTTGCCACCTGCCTTTCTCTGCAGGTGTCCATTGATGGGCACCAGTTTATTTCATTTAAAAGTGTGGAAAAGGGGTGGATAAAAAAGTTAGAAAAAGAAACAGTAGGCAAGGAAATCACAGCAAGAAGACAAAAGAGATTTGTGATGGATGAGATGGGAGGGAGGTATTTTATTTATGTATTTATTTATTTTTGGGTGAGGCTAAATCCCCTCTTTCTGAAATATATAAGGGGAGAGGGGAATGATATAGGAAAGCAAGGGCAGGTATGACAGGTAGGGAACAGATAAGGGTTTTGACAAAAATATAAAAAGACAGACAAGACAGACAAGGATTCACAAAGGTAAGGATAGCGAGACAGAGGATGGACAATTAGTTGGGGGGGAGAATATGTGGCAATTGATCGTGGTTGCGTATAAGACAATAGGGTGGGTATGGAGATTATGTGGGAATTAGAGGACAGGGGGCCACCACACCACCACATCAACCCAGAGAGACCTTCTATGAGAGCCCTGGGGTGGTCTCTGGGGGCTCAGTGTTCACTGCCTGCTGGTTCAGTGTATCTTGCACCCAATGCAGGAGGCATTCATACAGGCTCTGCTTTTTCTCCAAAGTCCTCAAAACAGCAGCCTCCACTACAGCCTACAGATGAGGCTGGTCTTGCTGGTGTTGACTGTGGTGACTGGGGCTGCCTGCAGGAGGTGCAGACCTGTGATGTGCAAGTGATGCGGATCTCACCCTTGCTTATACCTCTCAAACTCTTAGTGCAAGAAATCTGGGCAACACCTGACAAAATGGGGAGATATAGGCCCAAAAATAGGGACATATTTTAAATATTTCTCTTATAAACTTACAATGCTGCTAGAGTAACGGGATTTGTGTTAACACACATTTTCTAAAGGATTTGAAGTCTGCAACTGAAATGTACGTCATTATTTGGTGACTTCAGTCCTCAGATCATCCCAGTGATTTCCCAGAAAACAACAAATTTTATGAGGAACAGACCAAAAATATGAGCCAAAAGTCTGGACATTCTGTGAAAATCTGGACAGTTGAGAGGTATGCCCTTGCTGGAGTGGAGGACTGTAACCATGATGTCCCATTTCAGGACCTGCAGAGAAAGGCAAAACGAAAAGAAAGCAATCAATAACATAATGCAGTTGATTGAATATTAAAAATTAACTACAAACTCATTAGAAGAAAGGGGAAACATGCACTGTTTGGGGAAGCAGCCAGTTCTGCCTCTTGTGGTTAATGCATCAGTTCATCCTTAGTTCCTCCCATGCTGCAAAACAAAATGGAAGAAGGGGAAAGGGTAGTATTAGCATGGCACAGACACTGATACTTTATACTAAGACTAACATCATGCTGAACTGGTGTACTAATACTAAATCCAGGTGCACACCTGCCAGGGGACTTAGTGCTACTGGCTACCTCCGCAACTGTAAATTTTCAGAGTATGCCTACTGACAGCCAGCACCTACACATATGACACACACATTCAAGGCATACCTTTCAATAAAATATTTTGAAAAAAAAAAAAAGCATAGCTTTCAACCTCTTACAACAACTCTGTAAAAAGACTAAAATAAGGGGGGGAGGGGAAAAGGCCCAGAAATAGAAACAATTTTTAAATATTGCTCTTATAAACATAGAAAGTTGCATAAATAACAATATTTGAGCTGCTATGCATTTTTCTGAAGGATATGAAGCCTGAAACCCAAATGTATGTAACTATTTACTGACTTCGGTCTTCAATGATGTACCAGAAAACCACAAATTTTATCAGGAACAGACCAAATACATGAGGAAAAAATCTTGACAGTCTGTGAAAATCAGAATGTTTGAGAGGTATTGCTCAAATAAAGAAAAACTACTTAATTAAACCTACAAAAGAATGTATGACTTGTGGTCTTTCCTTGTGTGGATGTGTTATTGTATCGGGTATTCACTGTCTTGACAACTGACATAAAATGTTATGATGCATCTTAAGCTACACCCTACTACATGCATTTACATGCTGACAGGTACAGTGCTGATACGTGTTCTGTAGACTATTGACATTTTTTTCTCAAAAAAAAAAAATGAAAACACAATTGCCTAAAACTGTGCCTTAGAGCAATATGCTTTCTATGGAAAGTATACTGAGTGACATTACATTACACAGTAGCAATTCAGCTAAATAATCAAAAATGCCATGGTGCAAAGCTAGCAGTATGGCAACAGTACTGTCAAAAGATACCAGTCTTACAACTACTGAATTGCATAATAAAAGAAAAGTGAACAAATACTTATGAACGACTCTAGGCAATGTTCATGAACTTCTGCTTCCCATTGAGCAAGCTGGTGAGCTTGCCATCATGGCACATCGTCATAGCGATAATAACACTGTTCTCTGCTTCTGAAGATTATAGATTCCAGAGACATCAGGCCTGCTAGCTCTGCCCATACATCAGTTCGTTTGAATGGACTGCCCTGGGCTGGATGCAAACTCTCTCTGTAGATGGTGCAGTAGAGATGGAGAAATATTTTTATCATCTTGGCACAGCAGTCTGTGGCTCTGCCCTGAGCTTTCAGAGAAGCCATCTCTTCTAGCCAGAGTCAAAAAGTTAAATGGTGGCTATTCTGTGAAAATGAGACCATGATGGGGTGAACAATGCCTTATGTTATGTGACTATAAGCGGCTCAGGTAGTTGCTTGATTGTGTGCTGTGCTAAGTGTAATATGCATTCATCGGTCATCACTTGCTCATGCAAACTTTTGTGCAATGATAGGGATGTGTGCACATTTATGTGCTTAAAAGCATAATTTACATAAGAACTTCTTAAACTTACCAAATATTGTTGAATTGTATAAGTTGTCACTTTGTGTGCCATTGTTTACCATGTTTCTAAAGATTGTTGCAAAGCAAAAAAAAAAAAAAATATATATATATATATATATATATATATATATATATATATATATATATATATATATATATATATATATATATATATATATATATATACACACACACACACACACACACACATATATATATATACTTAAAGTAAAGTTAAAGGTGTAAGGGTGAACATACTCAGAACATTTCCTTACAGTAAGGATAGGTCAGGAAGTGCTTCTATAGCAGATGTAAAGGAAGATTATATTACTACTGCTAGTAATTGCCATTCACTCAGCAATTTCTTTTTCTTTTTCTATATGCTATAGTTAGCATTACTTTATGTTTGTCAGTGCTACTGGCACCTTGCAAGAGCAATGCACAAGACCATTGTGTACTGGCATGACTGAATGCAATGAAACAAAACATCAAGCATCTTGAAGGAAAGACATTCAACCTCCACTGTCACATAAAAGAATGTAATAAAATCACACGTATCATGCAGTTAATAAGGCAGTATAATGTACAGCTCATTGCAGACTGTGCATACAGACACACACACACACACACACACACACACACACACACACACACACACACACACACACACACACACACACAGACACACACACTGAGTCTCATAGCAGAAACCATTACTGTTTCCTCAGCAATGCCATTAGGTGACACTGTGCATGACACAGTCAAACTGTGACCTAAATACACAAAATGTCAGAGTGCAATGACAAAGTCAAACTGTGACCTACATGCACAATATGTCAGAGTGTATAACACAGTCAAACTGCGGCATACATACACAATATGTCAGAGTGCATGACACAGTCAAACTGTGACCCAAATACATAATATGTCAGAGTGCATGACATAGTTAAACTGCAACCCACATGCGCATCAGAGTGCATGACACAGTCAAACTACAACCTACATATACAATATGCCAGAGTGCATGACACAGTCAAACTGCGACTTACATACACAATATGTCAGAGTGCATGACACAGTCAAACTGTGACCCAAATACATAATATGTCAGAGTGCATGACATAGTTAAACTGCAACCCACATGCGCATCAGAGTGCATGATGCAGTCAAACTGCAGCCTCCTTGCACAATGTGTCAGAGTGCATAATGCAGTCAAACTGCGACCTACATACACAATGTGTCAGAGTGCACGACACAGTCAAACTGTGACCCACATATTCAATATGTCAGAGTACATGACATAAACTGTGACCTAAATAAACAAAATGTCAGAGTGCAATAACAAAGTCAAACTGTGATCTACATGCACAATATGTCAGAGTGTATGACACAGTCAAACTGCGGCCTACATACACAATATGTCAGAGTATATGACACAGTCAAACTGCAACCTACATATACAATATGTCAGAGTGCATGACACAGTCAAACTGCGACTTACATACACAATGTGTCAGACTGCATAACACAGTCAAACTGTGACCTACATACACAATATGTCAGAGTACATGGCACTGTCAAACTACAACCTAAACATACAAATTGTCAGAGTGCAATGACAAAATCAAACTGCGACCTACATGCACAAAATGTCAGACTGCATGAGGCAGTCAGACTGCGGCCTACATACACAATATGTTAGAGTGCATGACACAGTCAAATTGCGACTTACATTCACAATATGCCAGAGTGCATAACACAGTCAAACTGTGACCTACATACACAATATGGGCAAAAACAAAACCACTGCACCAGATAAAGTGCAGATCAGGTTCTAAAAATATAATGCAAGAAATCCAAGTAGACAAAGGACACACACAGCATAAAACCAAATGATTTGTTTAGTAAAAAACATGTAAGCGCTTTCGTGTAGTACTCCTACACTTCATCAGATATGTCTGATGAAGTGTCGGAGTACTACGCAAAAGTACTTACTTTTTTTTTTTACTAAATAAATCGTTTGGTTTTATGCCATGCATGTCCTTTGCCTGCTTGGATTTTTTGCATACACAACATGTCAGAGTGCATGACACCGTCAAACTGTGACATAAATGCACAAACTGTCAGAGTGCAATGACACAGTCAAACTGCGGCCCACATGCATGTCAGAGTGCATGATGCAGTCAGACTTCATCCTACATGCACAATATGTCACAGTGCATGATGCAGTCAAACTGCAACCTACATGCACAATATGCCAGAGTGCATGATGCAAACTGTGGCCTACATACACAACATGTCAGAGTGCATGACCCAGTCAAACTGTGACCTAAATACACAAAATGTCAGAGTGCATGACACAGTCAAACTGCAACCTACATACACAATGTGTCAGAGTGCATGACATAGTCAAACTGTAACTTACATAAACAATATGTCAGAGTGCATGACACAAACTATGACCTAAATACACAATATGTCAGACTGTATGACCCAGTCAAACTGTGACCCATACACAATATGTCAGACTGCAGACCCAGTCAAACTGTGACCTACATACATAATATGGCAGAGTGCATGACACAGTCAAACTGCAACCTACATACACAATATGTCAGAGTGCATGACACAATCAAACTACGATCTACATACACAATATGTCAGAGTACATGACACAATCAAACTGCAACCTAAATGCACAAAATGTCAGACAGCATGACGCAGACAACCTGCAGCCTACATACACAATATGTCAGAGTGCATGACACAGTCAAACTGTGACTTACGTGCACAATATGCCAGAATGCATGACACAGTCAAACTGCGACCTACGTGCACAATATGTCACAGATTTGGAATCCAGCCTCTTGCCCCCTCCTTTTTAGGGGTCCCTATCAGTTCAGTGAACAGCATTTTCAGTGCACTTACATCGAACATGCTGTTCATTGAACAGCTCATACTGAGATTACGGTACAGTGAGGCTTGGAAATTTGCCCTTTCTCCACTGTAGTGCAATCTCGGAGTCGGTATAAATTTAATTAGTGGGGATGTGGGGGTGCAGCCCACCATATGATCAGAATTTGATGAAACAGCTTCTCCAATGAAATGGCGTTTATTGAAGTGTCACTTCGATAAAGTGCTATAAACCCCTTTTTAGCAAGTGGCAAGAATAAGAACAACTAAATAGATAATTGTTTAATTAAAAAAAAATATAACACAGGAAATGCCTTCAATAAGCAAGCAAAAATGCATTTGCATATAAGGAGAGAGAATAAAAACAGTGGTTGTTCATGAAAACACATTTTGAAATATCAAAATCTCCTTTAGAAGGAGTGAGAACAAATTCAATAATCAATCATTTAAACCTTGAAACTTTGTTATTAAGGCATCATACGTGCCTGCTTTACACCCAAATCCTCTCTTCCTGGAAACCTTCCTGTTGATATGCCTAGCACTTGTGTCTCTGTCTAAGGACCATTGTGTAGATGATGAAGGCTGTGATCATATCAACAGATATACATTTGTGTATGGTATGTGAAGGAATGCTTTTGTGAGTTAAACATGCACTGCATAGCATGGTGAGTGTGTGTGTGGGTGGGGTGCATGCATTGTGCATGAATGTGCGTCTGTGTGTGAGTGTGTGTGCTTTCATTATTATCTTAAGTCACTTATAAAGATAATAGGGGAACAAAGAAAAATGTTCAAACCGTGTACCCTTGGTACACAAAAACAAGCTCATGAACAGAGCTTAGTCCTCTGCACTATCCGCAGACACCAGGCACATGCTTTAAAAATTACCTTTAGTAACTTAAAAAATGCATTAAAATGGGTAAAAAAGCTTTCAACCCAATTCCTTTGGCACAGAAAGCAGTTTATTAGCAAGACAGATGTTTAGTCTTTTACAGTAACTGAAAAAGGTGTGTATCTGCTTTCTGAACTATACAGTAGCAAGCAGTTGCTACAGTTTAAACCACAAACATAGCACTACAGTGCTCAGGTTTGACCACAAATGCAATAACAGCTTTTAAAAGCCAGTATTACATTAAAGAGCAATTGGGATTGGCTGATTGCACCCCAACACTTTGCACTTGGGACTATTGCCCCTCTTGTCCTGACCTAGCTATGCTACTGTGAAATATTACCCTAAGTCACTAAAAAGCTTAGAACAGGGAAAATAACTCAAAGTTCTATACAGTCAGCACAAAAAGCAGTTCATTAATACTACTGTGCTTTAGACATATGCACTACCACTAGACACCAGGAGTAATGCTTTCACTATTATCTTAACTCTCTTATTAAGGTAACAGGGGAACAGAGGAAAACATTCAACTCCTGTACCCTTGGTACACAAAAGAAGCTCATGACCAGAGCTTTAGCCCTCTGCACTATCTCCAGACACCAGGCACATGATTTAAATATTACCTTAAGTCACTTAAAAAATTGCACTAAAATGGGGGAAAAGCTTCCAACCCCATTCTCTTGACACAGGAAGCAGTTTATTAGCAATGCAGAGGTTTAGTCTTTTACAGTAACTGAAAAAGGCTTGCATGTGTATCTATTTTCTAAACTATACAATATACAAAACTTTAAATGTCTGGCATTGTTGACTGACTAGAATAGTCTATGAGTTGTAAAGCACAGGTCAGGAGCAAAAGCAGGGGCAATTGTAAGGAATGGAATGTGCCCATTGGGGACACTGCCATACCTGTAAATGGCTGTGCTGAAGACTTCTGTTCAAAGCCAGTAGAAACACTCAGACAACGCCAGGGGTAACTTTTAAGTATTAATCAAAGTCACTTACGAAGTTAATAGAGCAACAGGTTTAGCATCATGATGCAGTTTCAGAACAATAGAAGGAATGAAACTCTGTCTGGCATTATTGACTGACTGTAAACACCTGTGATTTCTGATGGGTGGGGGAGGGAACAAAGATACATCAGGGACATTCTATAAACTAAGGACAGGTAAGAGGAATGTCAGTGTGTGTGTGTGTGTGTGTGTGTGTGTGTGTGTGTGTGTGTGTGTGTGTGTGTGTGTGTGTGTGTGTGTATACGAGAATTAATGGGGATAGTGCCTGTGCCAATGTAACAAATGAACCACCAGAGGGGATTACTGCAGGAAAGTGCTGATTAGCACTAGCAGTAGCACCTGCAATTCAGTGACATGCAAATTAGCCAGTAATGAGGTCCTTCCTCATTGTGACTAACATGTCTCTGAATCACATTTCCTGCGATCATGGAAACAGCTCCTTTGAGCTACAGATCTTAGTGCCTGCAGTGGGATTCTTTATGAATCTCTGGCGTAGAACACCACCCATAGACTTGAATTTCAGGTTGTATTGGTTTGTGTTTTAATTTTCATTTTTTTTTCTTTTGCCAGCTAGTGATCTACATATTACTTTCTTTTTGGTTCAGTTGTTGGCAAGGTGCCTTCCAATGTAATCTGCATGAGGGTTCATGTTGAGTTTTGCCCTGTACTCTAGCATTGTCCCACATCCCCAAGACAAGCCATCAGCTGAATTGATGATATTCCAAAATGCCTGTAAGTATCTGTCTGGTATATGAGTGTGTAGACATGCGTGTGTTTGTTTATTTATCCTGTGAGAGATAGTTGCCCCATCAAGGAGGTGCTCTTTATGTTGCACCTGTTGCTTGCCAGGATTGGGTCTCGCTTCTATGTGACCTTGAATAGTATACTGTATGTATCAGAGAATGAATGAATAAATAAATATACTATAATATACGGTTTGCTATCATGTTGCTGTATGGCATTCCATCGAATTGGGATAGCCAAAAAGGCAAATTTCCCAGTTCATGGAAGGCCGAACCAAAAATGGTCGACACCACAACAGCAAATGCTAGTGCGCATTCGCTGTTGTGAGGTTGATGTTCTGCATTGGGATCGTGGTACAGCTGGGATCGGGAAATGTACCCATTTCCTCACTGTAGTGCAATCCCAGAGTTTGTATATATAATTAACAGAGGGTGTGGGGGGTGCAGGGGCACTTGCCCCCCTGCAAAATGTTAGTTGGAATTGACTGGGAGGGAAGGTATGCAGGGTAATGTCGACTTTGTCGAATTTGGACAGGTTGACATTACCGGTTTCGGTGTTGTGCTTGTTCAGTGCTGTGATTTTCAATATTTTCATTCTACATCATGACAACTCTATGGAAGTGGTTATATGATTATGATAGTAAACCTAATATACATTGTAATGCACTGTAATATAATATAATGTAATATCACATAACATAATATCGAATTTGCATTCAGTATATCACTGCTTTAATTTTGTAATGCCAACGACAGCAATGAATGACTGAAATTTGATTTAAGAGGCACATGCATCTAGTAACTTCATTTGTAAATATTCCCCTCATGGTTCCAAGATGTCCATGCTTTTATCAGCATCTAATACATATTACCCTTAAACATTACATGTAAAGAGTAGTGTGTGTGTGTGTGTGTGTGTGTGTGTGTGTGTGTGTGTGTGTGTGTGTGTGTGTGTGTGTGTGTGTGTGTGTGGTGTTACCCTTAAACATTACATGTAAAGAGTAGTGTGTGTGTGTGTGTGTGTGTGTGTGTGTGTGTGTGTGTGTGTGTGTGTGTGTGTGTGTGTGGTGTTACCCTTAAACATTACATGTAAAGAGTAGTGTGTGTGTGTGTGTGTGTGTGTGTGTGTGTGTGTGTGTGTTACCCTTAAACATTACATGTAAAGAGTAGTGTGTGTGTGTGTGTGTGTGTGTGTGTGTGTGTGTGTGTGTGTGTGTGTGTGTGTGTGTGGTGTTACTCTTAAACATTACATGTAAAGAGTAGTGTGTGTGTGTGTGTGTGTGTGTGTGTGTGTGTGTGTGTGTGTGTGTGTAGTGTTACCCTTAAACATTACATGTAAAGAGTAGTGTGTGTGTGTGTGTGTGTGTGTGTGTGTGTGTGTGTGTGTGTGTGTGTGTGTGTGTGTGTGTGTGTGTGTGTGTGTGTGTCTGTGTGTGTGTGTGTGTGCGTGTGTGGTGTATATAAGTGCTGGGCATGACAACAGAAATGTGACCCAACACTTTCTTAGAAACATTTCAAGTTTTCAGGCTGATAAGATGCATTTATGTTATTAATGGTGGTTATTGAGTAATATTATGAACGGGTGACTATAGTCTGTTTGCTACAAGCATACTGAAGATACAGCTTACGAATCGTTTGTTGTAGAAAAAAAAACATGAAATATGCTGATGATGATTTTTGTTGCATCAGTCACACAATCTAAATGTTCAGCAGACTTGGCCAGGGGGACTAAAAACTCAGTGGCAGTTCTTTACTTCCTGTTAAAGGCTAGGGAAAGTCAATAATTCACAGGGATGAATGCTTAAAGCCAGAAGGCCTTGTTGCTGATGTAGGCAGACACAGGGTGTAAGTGAACACATTGCTTTTATATTAGCTGGGGGAAATCATGATTGGTTTGTTTCTATTACAACACATTGGAGCACTCCGCACGACTGATATGCCATGCCCTCTCAGTAGTCTTGTAATGTCCTGATTCTCGAAGAATAGATGCCAAGTGGTATCTACAGACCTGTTTGCCAAGACATTAAGAAGACTGAAGTACACCTGTCTGTAATTAAAATAAATAAATAAAATGGAGTGGAGAATGTGTGATGTTATCCCAGAAGGTTTTATATGGTGGTATGGTAGCAGGGCTACGGCCATAATGTTAGGACGGTATGTAGTACATCTTTGGATCACTATCCGCTTTTCTGCATTTTTACTTTCTATAACAGCACTGTTCAAATAACTTGTACAACTTCATTTTTCAAGCAACTATAGTATCCAAGTCTGCATTGCTGTAACATATCTGCAGTTATAATTTGAAATTTTATTATAGTATTGCATTTTTTTATCTGTTTGTGGCGGTGTTTTTTTTCTTATGGCACTGTTTAAGAAACTATGTCCTTTCAACCTCTTAGCATAATAAATCTGGAGAAAGCCTAAAATAATGGGGACAAAGGTCTAAATATATGTGCACATTTTAAATATTGCCCTTATAAACTTAGAAAGTAATTAGAATATCATAATTTCTGTCAACATGCATTTTCTGAAAGATATGAAGTCTGAAACTCAAATGTATGTAATTATTTAGTGATTTCAATACTCAGTGATTTGCCAGAAAACCATAAATTTTATGAGGAACAGACCAAAAATATGAGGCAAAAATCTGGACATTTTGAGAAAATCTGGGCAATTGAGATGAATGAAGTTAATCATGCCAAGCATGCCTTCATTGTTCAGCCATAACATTATACAGTTTTGCATACTGTTTACACTACAACAATACTGATTATTGCTACACTAAACTGTGTTAACACTGTATTTTTTAGAAAACTGTTGACTTTATATATCACACTGTACTAATTATTCTGGACATTCTTGCTGATAGCCAAATTTCAGGAAGTTTGACTATGTATAACATGGTTTAGCTTCACTGCTCTTTACTGAACTCCATTGCATGACTCGGCACAATTTTTGGCGGAGCTGCACTGTTTGAAGACAAATCAAGATCCCTAGTACTAGTCAACTTAATTCTCATTCTAACTGATTAAAACCATATTCATAGGTTCATAGGTTGGTACTAGGCTATCGGCCCTAGGGCCTATACAAGCCTAGCCATAACAATTCCCTGGCTATTTCTTCCCACACTATTTACTTCCCTGGACCCCTGTCTAGCAGGGCGACTGATGTGATCCCTGGGGTGAATTTCCTTTCTCCCATCCAGTCATCAAGGCTTCTTTTGAAGAGGGCCAAAGAGGTGCTCTGCTTGACATGTATGGGCAGTCTATTCCAGAGTCTGGGGAGTCTCTGGGTCAGAAACCTATCCCTCCAGCATGTTTTGTTTATTGTGATGACAAGGTTTAGATCCCTGGAGCATGTGGCTGTGAGGGATTGGGATTTCTTTAAGTGTATCATGTCCAACAGCTCTAGGTTTGACATGGCCTTGTATGTTAAGCAGAGATCGCCTCAGAGTAGACGATATGCGACAGAGTATAGCTGGAGTTTTTTAAGGCGGTCAGCATAGGACATCTGCTTTAAGCCTGTGATTCTTTTAGTGAGGTATTTCTGTGGCCTTTCCAGTTGCTGCAGATGTCTTGAGAGGTACATACCAAATGGGGCATTGTATTCTATAATGGGTCTAATGAGGGATGAGTACAGTGGGACAATGACCTCCTTTTTTCTGGATGAAAAGCCCTTAGTGATGAGGTGTGCCACATAGAAGGATTTCCTGACCGTTGTGCCGATGTAGTTTTTGAAGGTGAGACCACTGTCCACCTGTGTCCCTAAGTCTCTTATCACATTTTTGGTGTTTAGTGTACTGCCACCTATGTGGTAATTCATGGGTACATGTTTTTTCCCAAGGGGAATAACTATACATTTCTTGGCATTGAGCTTGAGCCCATGGCTCTGGCACCAAGCATCTGTTTCTGTAAGGCCCTTTTGTAGAGTATCAACATCATTTGGGGATTCAATAATGGCTCCCAGTTTGCAGTCATCTGCGAACTTTGTTAGCCAGAGTCCCTTAGTGTTGGCCTGTACTTCAGAGAAGTAGATGCCAAACAAGAGAGGTCTCAGGACTGAACCCTGAGGTACTCCACTTGTCACTTGTCAGGAGATGGATTTGGAGTCAGCTACTTTTACAGTGAGGGTTCTGTCAGTAAGCCAGTTGGCAACCCATTGAGTGACTTAGGGATTAATGCCCAGCTTAGTAAGTTTATCTATGATTCCAGAGTGGAGCATGGTGTCAAAGGCCTTGGCAAGGTCCAGATAGGCTGTGTGGACTGCCTTACCCTCATCCACAACTCTGGAGACTGATTCGAAGAAGTTAATCAGGTTCAGGAGACAAGATCGGCCCTTCACAAACCCAAACTGGGTGGGGTCCGGTGTTTTAAGGTTGCCAATGTCTTTGTTTATAAGTTCCATGATAATATGTTCCATGGCCTTGCAGATCAGACTCGTCAGACTGATGGGACGGTAGTTCCCGGGATCCAAGGTGGATCCCCCCTTGTGGAGTGGGATAACTGTAACTGTGCGACACTCAGTGGGCATGAAGCCTGAGGTGAGGCTATGATTAAACATGACACTTAGCTGAGGTACCAGTTCCAGCCCGGGATGTCATCTGGTCCCATGGATGCTGTATTCTTAGCTTTGGAGAGTGTGTTTTTTTACCTGTGTGGCCGTTATGACCGGAATTTGGCAATCTTCTGGTATTGAGATGGGCCATTTAGGGGATGAGAGGGGGGGTGAAGTTGGCACTGAATCGATCTGCCAGGATATTGGCAATATCCTTGGGATCAGTATATTTAATGCCATTCTGTTGTAGCTCAGAGCAGATCTGAGCATTGCCATTTAGATTCTTGACATAGTTATAGAATGCCTTGTGGTTGTCTTTGGAATCTTTGGCAATTTTATTTTCGTAACTAGCTTTGGAGGATTTTATGAGGGATCTCAGCTTCTTACTGAGGCTGGTAAGGGAGTTTTTTGCATCCTGGGATTTTCCTTTTTTCAGCAACAGTTTCTTCCTTTTGTTGTAAAGTTTGTTTATGGCCAGGGACCACCAGATTGGCTTCCTTTTTTGGAGGAGAGCATCTTGGTTCTATTTGGGATGGCACGATTCATGCATGAGTGGATGTGCTTGTATAGTGCCTTAGTGTAGGACTCAGCAGTCGAACTTTCCGTTCCCGTCTGCATGGGTGTCATGAAGTTTGTAACTTCTGACTTGTGTAGCATGAAGTTGGCTTTGGAGAAGTTTTTTATGGAGGTTTCCTTACTGGGGGGTGGGATGTGGATGTTAAAGGTGATTAGCTTATGGTTTGATCTGACCAACGAGGGGGTGACCATAGGTGTGGAGCATCAATTTCACATGTTGGCAATGACCAGGTCTAGAATATTGGAGCCCCTGGTGGGACTATGGATTAGTTGATCCAGGGCATTGGAATTTATGAATTCCAAGAACCGTTGGGAAAAGGTGTTGGTACACAAATAGTTTTCCCAGTTAATGGCAGGGTAGTTGAAATCACCCAGTATTAGGGTGTTTGGTTATATATTAATATTTTCCAGTTTGTTTAGAAAGGTTTAGTGAGAATCTTGGGGCATGGTGAGGGATCTGTAGCAAGCTACAATTTGGATTGCAGTCTTACCTAGTGTTAGTTGCACCTGGAAAATTTCAGACGCATTGTGTTGGGCAACTAACCTGGTGGTGTGAATATCCTTGGTGAATATGGACACTCCTCCACCTTTAGTGTTTTGATCTTGGTTTGGTGGCAGAAAATTGTGGTAAGAGTTGTTGCCTGGTATTGCAGGGGTGCTCTCTGGATCCTTGAACCAGGTCTCAGTTACTGCACAGATATCGATGTTCTCCATTTTTAGGAGTGCCTCGAGAGACTGCATTTTGAGGTTTAGACTTCTAGCATTGAGTAGCATTACCTTCAGATTTTGCATGTTTGTACCTGTTACGGTGGTGATTTTGTCCTTTGAACTTTGCCTAAAAAAGGCATATATTACGTTCATATGTCACTAAGTGTACTTGTACTTTGGCAGCCAGCTTTTACTGTTTCTACAGCCAGTATGGCAACATTTGGTGTTTTGGTGCAGTGTACTGCCTCATGTTTACTGTAAACACATTATTGCTCCCACAACATGAATCAGTTTGTAGGAGGTGCAAATACTTAATGAATCTGGAGGTCTCTCTCCCTCATAATACTGTGCACTCGTAAGTGACACACACACACAAACACACACACACAGAGCACAAAGCAATGCCACTACACTTACTTATGCCAGGGTGGCTAAGAACTTACTATCCAAGCCTCTCTGAATTAGAAATAAGAAATCTTAGTAAGAAGACCACCAATCTATCATTACCAGTCATTACATGTGTTTTAGTGAATTACAAGTATGCATGCCACAAGCCCATAAGGCCTACAATAGATGCATCAAATTTAGGAAGTGTTTTTGTTATTGTCGACTCTATTGTGAGGCAAACTGACACTGCTTTCATGAGAATAAACAAGAACATGGTAATAGCTGTCTTTCCAGAGCCAGGATCCAGGATATTGAGTGGGTTCATAGATCACTCCATTCTGGCAAATAGAACTGCAACCTGTTGGTGGTTAAGGTGGGTGGGGGTGACCATAGGCACTGCACCCAAAGGGAAATGCAAAAGGGTATGATTGACTTAGTTAAGTATGTGGCAAAAGCAGGAAAGTCACTGGTTTTGAATACACCTAAAGTTATGCCAAAACTCAAGGACAAGATATTCTTTTCAATAACTGTTATAGTAACTAGTGCCATTCTGGAGGGATCAAGTACATGTCTACTTGGGATGGGATAGAATGGCTCACATTATTTTGCAAATGATGGTCTGCACTTCACTTACCAGGGGTTTTGCATTTGGCTAAACATTATCTACCCACCCAGTGCCTCTTTTAGGCAGAATCCACCTCCTCACTATTTCCACCATGCAAATTCCAGCTCAGTATACATCAACATTAGATGCAAAACAGTATTTGTATGAATTTTTCACCCGCCCATATCTACGTAGGTCTTTGCCAGACATTGATTTCCTTCAATATTATAAAGACATGCCACATTCAAATTGGCATTCTCCCAACTTACCCACATGTTTGTTGTGTGACAGTGACAACCTGTGTGTATCCTGTGATGGGTAGTATCTCTGTTAGGATTAGATCCTCTGCACTGCACCCACTGATGCTAAGATATTAAGTGGGTAATCAGAGAATGAATGAATGAGAGAATGAATGAGTGTTTGAGAGAAAACTCTGTGTGTTTTGTAAAGAACAAAAATATCTTTTAGCAAATGTATTCTTATCCTCAGCAATACAAAGAGAATTCCACATGTAAGTGAAACAATATATTCAATGTTTATATCTCACAGAGCCAATATAAGCCCTTTAAATAGTAATGTCTTTCAGCTTTTCCTGGTTAGGGGTCACCACAGCAGAACGCCAGTCAGCATATGATTGTTAGTATATTTTTACAGTGCCAAGGTGCCAGCCCGACACCCAACCTTCAATGAAAGCACACCCATTCACGCATGCACCTACCTGCATGTCTTTAAACATCACTCAACCATGGGAAAGACATACAGACTCCACACAGAAGGCACTCCAGCCATGAATCGAACCAGCGAACCTCTTGCTGTGAGGTGAGAGGTGACAACGCTAACTGCTGCACCACCACGGCCTAAATGCCTAAAACAGAAACTGCTTTTCAGGACAGAGTCTTAGTGCTGTTTGGGAAAAGTTATTAGCTAACCTTTTGATTCTTGCACTGAATGCCTCATAACAATGCTTTCCTTCATCACTTTGACAGTATGACTGTGACTTGTATGTCATTAATCTATCATGGTACACAAAACACACAGAAAGATAGTTTTTTAACAGGAATTATTTGCTTAGTATCTGGGTAGTATAAATCAATAAGGGTATGAATAATAACTGAAATGGCTGAGGTACAAGCTCCACTATGAACATGTTTATTTCAACATTTGGCCACTACAGGGCACCTGAACTTAAACTGCTGAGTGATTTTGGTGGGATTTTTCTCTGGTGCCACCAAAAGAAAAAATGTAAATTACTGTCAGATGGTCACGGCATTGACTTCACTTATAGGAAATAGAAGTTATATCTTTTTAAAAATGTGTTGTTAAACAGACATGAACATTATGATATATAGCCCCTGTGGGGTTGTAAGAATCTTTGCAAATACCCCTTATTTGCAGAAAGAGAAGGACCTCAAAAGTAGTTTTAAAATGTTTAGCACATGGTATTCATCAATGGTGAAACTAAGTACAACTAGAAAAAAACTACTTTTCTGGTATCCTAAATTATGATGTATAGGATGAGCCTAATGTATGTTTATTTAAATTTGTGTTGAAGTGAAAAATTACTGCCCTAATGTAATGAGGTATTAGAAGGACTCATCTGCAACTCAGGGCAATCAGAATGACTCATCTTTTTTAGTGATCAGCTGTGTGTTATTAAGGCTGTATTCTGGAAAATTCCTACTGTTTTTGTTTTTTTTTACAAATCTTAAATGCCCGTTATTCACCATCATAAGGGTTTCCAGTAACTACTAAAAAAGAACTTAATTATGATCTGTGTGTTTCATAAAGGACATACATATTTTTAGCAAATCCATTCTTACCATCAGCAGGACAGAACACAATAAAATAAATCATACCATCTGCATTGTGACTGATCTCTTAACCCCAGCTTTCTGACTCTCTCCCCTTTATATGAGGGTTATATATGGGAGTACAAATAGGTAAATTATCTGAATGTTTGTCTCATTCTACATGGATCCTTGTGGTGCTTTAAAAATTTTGCACTTGTGCTAACTTGCATATATTCAAAAGTGATACACTGTAGTGGTCTGTAGCCTGCATGAAAATCTGAGTCAGTCATGCGAAAAGGGAGCAGGCAGACTGCCTTAATCTGTGTAGAGTAAGGTTTCAGTTTCTGTCAGTGAAAGTATTGGTTCTGCTGTGAACTTTAGCCAAAGAAGAAAAACAGTCTAGCCCATTCCTTACATTCATTCTACATTGCATAAATGCATAAATGCATAATTCAAATGGTTAGTACTGAGTGTTAACTCCTACTCATTTAGTAAAAGAATAAGTAAACTAAATAATTTATAATAGTGCAGACTCAATTAGTCAATTTTCATTACTTGCTATAAAGAAATCTTTTATTTTTATCCATTCTTATTTCTTCACTTTTGTAACTACTATCCCAGTTTACCTGAACCATATAATAAGGAAAACAGTCCCTGTTTATCTCCTGCATCCTCAACAACCTTCCCACTATTGACACACCTTATCCCTCCAATGTTAGTTAACATCTAAAGTCCAGACGATATATTTTCCTACATTTTGTACCTGAGGGCACTACCATTGTGCTACTGAAGCCAGTTGTTGCAATTACAGTGTCTGTTCTTTGAATACAGCTGTTTTATTCTATTCCAGTGTTTGGGATGCTGTCTTTTGGTATGTTTCTCCTTTGTATTTTGACATGTAGTAGGATGGATCCATGAGATAGATCCTTTAGATAAGTGTTATTAATTTTTGTCCATAAACAACGGATGTGTTTCTGCTGGTTGGGATCTAAATCCTAAGCAAGTTTTGCACAATAAATGTTTGGAGATTGCTTTTTTAGTGCATCTCCATGAAGGTATCAATTGATTATTAAAACTTGTGTGTTCCTTAATATTTTTGGTCAGCATTTTCTGTGTGCAGATCTATGAAACTCTACCTCATGAATTATGTCAATAGCAGTTTCATTGTGAAGGTTTACTCTGATGTCACTGCATGACATCATGGGTTGTATTCATTGTGTCGCTTCAGAGATGCATAATGCAAGTCTGTGAATTGTGCTGCTGTGTCTATATTTAAACCTGGAAAGTGTAGTAAGTGGTGCTGGTTTTAGAATTTCTCAGTCTTGTGAGGGAGCAGCCAGTAGTATTTTGTAGATCTAAATCAGCATAACCTGACATGAAACAAGTGTAGAAAAGAGTGGAAAAATACTTTCAGTAGTAGCAGCACAACGCAAGTTTGTACACAAGAGAAAAAATCTTCACCTGGATACTGCAGACAACGATATGAAATTGTAAATATCCAGAGAAAAAAACGTTGGTAGCACACAGCAGGTACGTTAGCAAAAGTACGTTTAATATAATATGTTTTAAATAGTTAGGATATTTGTATAGTTGTTGACCATTTCATTTTATAACATTAGCACCTTGGTGTGCTAGCATTTTAACTTGCACTCCACATGCTTTTATGTCTTGTTTTTATTGGTTGCTATGTGACTTATGAGTCTATTTAAAATGTCTTGTTAAACCTGTTTAATTTTAGTCTGATGAAGTGGGAGTTGTCCGCGAAAACGCTTGCTTTCTCTGTGTTCTATTATATTAAATGTACTTTTGCTAACGTACCTGCTGTGTGCTACCAATACAAGTTTGTGTTGGTGGAGGTAGAGAGGATGAGTAATATTTGTTGTTGAGGATAAATGCCCATTTTTTCCAATTTGTTATTAATAAAAGAAGTTAGGGAAAGAATAAGGGGAGACTGTATAGGAGAGAGGGTTAAGGAATAGTTTACAAAACATAAAAAACAGGCATGATGTGTAGGAACAATACTGGGGCTGAGTATTAGAGGGGGAAACAAGACATACAGACAGCTGACAGACATAAAAGGGGAGGGCAATGAATTAGTACCATCCTAGTTCAGACAACCACCAGTAATTCCTTACCTTTATGGAACTGGATGGGTGACCTTGATGGTGAAGGGGGTCAATGTCTTGGTGGTCAGAGCCAACCAGGAAAGTGAATTTTACACCAGCTAGAGGAAGGATTTGCAAAGATCCCAATACCTTTCCTTGGCTCTGTCGATCACATCAACTGAGTTCTGAAGCCCAAGTTCCTGGTTTGCCAGACCTTCATGTGCCAGGGACTGCGTGGGGTGCAGCCCCACCACCATATGAAGCAGTCCTAGGTTAGGCCGGGGGGGTGGAGGTGACTATTTCTGCATCTGGAAAGTTTACAGTCAAGCTGCTCCAGACACTTCTGGACCTTCAGAAAAGATAACATTACAGGGAAAGAATGGGAAAAAAAGAGAGAGTGGGGGAGACAGTAAGACAAGAATTATTAAATAGCAGACACCTTTACTTCAATGAAACAAAGAGAATAATAACATTTTATTTAGGAATGTTAAACTAACAGTAACTAAACGTATCTTGTAATTAATAATGTAATAAGTAAATGCTGACAAGCACTGGGTGAGGTCCAGGTATGTTTTTATTTGTAATACTGCACTTACTTTAACATGGCTGAATAACTGCATTTATGTTTGTGATGAAATGCCTTAAGTCTTCTGCATTTAAATGGTAGAACACTAAATATTGAGAAGTACTGGTTGAGGATCATATCTGTTTTCACTTCAGAATTATTAATCTGTAGAATACTCCATTTCTTCTCACAAGACTGCTTCAGTGTAATAACATTTTGTAAACATCACTGAATGCATTTACTAACCGCTTACTAAAGCTGTAAGAATGACAGCACGACAAACTGAAATCTGTGGTTATGTTTTATTCAGTTTCATGTTATCTTGTTTTTATTTTATATAACTATATCTTCCTTAGTTCTTGATGTAAACCCATAGTTACATGATTGTGACACTAGTTGTGCCATCCTCGACTGGCACATTTATCTCTTATACTCAGTCTCCTCAGTAACTACAGAAACATGGAAAAAGAATAGAGAAATAGAACGAGCTACTGACCTTGAAAGTGTATGCTGAGTGATTTATAGAACCACTATATCTAATATTTATAACAGGTTTCCCCATATAGGTTTAATGATGCAAACACCTTCTCCCTTCATCCTGCAGTTTGTCCCGTAATCCATAATTTAGTTATTAGGAAATGCAACATGTAACTCTTGAAATGCGCATAAAGGTCTATACTGTGAACCATAAGGAAACAGTTGTGTTAGAATGCTGGCTATAAAGCCGTGTAGGCCTCTGGTGAAATGAAGGAATGTTGAGCAAGTGCAAAAAATGTTACAGGCAGTATTAAATCTCTGCTGATATATTCACTGGCATCAAATACCTTTACTAGGGGAATAGTGTTTCATATAGTGATCTATGCATTTGTGAAAAGTTTGCTGCTGTGGTGATCTTATCAGATAGTTTTAGGAAGGGCAGGGTCTTGCAGGTGCTGTTCTGCATGAAAACAACTTTCAAGTGTCCACTCTCAGCTATAAGGAATTATTGTCATTAATGTTCACTTTTTAATATGTGTATTTTGCATTGCTACTACTAATATGATATTGCAATGATGTTATTATTAATCAGAGCTGAGGAAATATATTTAATTAATTAGGATCTGCAGCATTGCAGTTTGCATTAATGCAAAGCTGATGAACACTATGTAGCTCAGTAACTTTCTCCCTCCCCTGCTCCATGAGGGGTACCGCAACTCTTGATGTCCTATTTGCAAAACTTGGGGAAAGTTCTGAAAATCCCCAGTACATTATCAATAACATTTTCATCCCCCAGGGAAAGTGCAGTGGCTCTTGGTAGCTCAACATACACACTTTAAAATACAATTCTGACTACAAATCTCACCAGACAAACTGAACTGTGACCATGCTAGTCCAGCACAAGTAATAGCATCAACATCATGCATTACTGAAGTGCAATTTATAACAGAAATACTACAAAAATGGTATAATTCACAATATGCATGCAAAGTTAGCAAGCAAGTAGTACAAAAATGACCTGCCAACCTTCACAACCTTTTCTAACACCTATGCCCCTGAAGCAGGCTGTGTAACATACTTATATAATTACAGTACTTCTTTACTCTGCAGGTCTAATGATAGCCTCTCTCTCTCTCTCTCTCTCTCTCTCTCTCTCTGTATACAGTGGATATAAAAAGTTTACACACCCCTGTTAAAATGCCAGGTTTTTGTGATATAAAAAAATGAGACCACAATAAATCATTTCAAAACTTTTCTCACCTTTAAAGTGACCTATAACCTGTACAATTCAATTGAAAAACAAACCTGTTAGGGGAAAATATCAAAAATAAAAAACATACAATACGCTGGTTGCATAAGTGTGCACACCTCTAAACTAATACTTTGTTGTGTGTGCACACTCTTAAACTAATACTTTGTTGTGTGTGCACACTCTTAAACTAATACTTTGTTGTGTGTGCACACTCTTAAACTAATACTTTGTTGAAGCACCTTTTGATTTACCTTTGACCATGTTCATGCATCTCAAAGCTCTTAATAAATCATAGTTACCAAAATGTTTATTCAAGCAGACAAATAATCCTATTACTCAAATTCTACTTAAATTGCTAATATTGGCAACATATCTACTGGTATTAGGTGTGAGTCCTCTATCACTTTACATATTTATTCTATCTCTTGACCCTTTTTTTGCAATATTCTTCAGAATACCTCATCCTTTGTGATTAATTTCTTTAACTCATGTATCAGTATCACCTCAATGTATTTTGATGATATATTTCTCTGTATCCAAATCCCCTCCAAAACTATCCACCAGCTTTTAGACAACAACTGCAGCTCCCCTTAAGACTAGACGTTTTCTAAGGGGTTAATCATGTATATTAAGGCAGTATGTGTCTATGAAACTTGCTATACTCCATTTAGAATGGCGAATACAAAACAATGACCTTTCAAAGGTTGCATCATCTTGGAATGTTGTGCATAAAGAAATTAAAAAAAAAAAAAAACAGATCCCAATTTGAAAAATGTAACAGCTTTAGAGATATGGGATAATCCCTTAAACCATACCTACCACTGATTCAACTACAAGTCCCAAAAAAGACATACTTACAATGCTAGGAAATACCTCAAGTATATAATCCATATTATTCTCCAGCAGTTATTTTTTCCTTCTTTAACTTATACATTTTGTCATATTTCTTTTCTTTTTGATTGTAATGCATAGCCAGACTCTAACATCTATCTCAGTTCTCTTTCCATATTTTACTTATTTCACATCTATTGCTTTTTTGTCAGTACTGTATTTTATTTTTCTCACTTTTTTCTTACATAATTTTTATGCATTGTATTCAATTTTACATAGTTAATCGTTGTCTTTTAGACAATTGTATACATTTCCTGTTAAAACTGTCTTTATACTTCTATGTTTGTGCTTCCTATAATTAAGGTATTTTTGCTATGCTTGTTATTGATATTGCATTTGCTTGTTGACCTTGGTCATAGGTTCATAGGGTCATAGGTGTGTACTAGGCTAATGGCCCTGGACCCTTTACAAGCCTAGCCCATAGAAGTGCCCTGGCATCGGTCCTCAGATAAGTTCACTTACCTGGTTAACTAAAGTTAAATAAATAAATAAATAAATAAAATAAATACAACTTTGGTAAGTTGATTGTCTCCCCCCTAAGTAACAGAAGCAAGAGTATAAACTTATTGAATGCAAATAGTATGAATACCTTGTTAAATTAACTCAAGTACCTGGAATTAAATACAAACTGGATATATGTTCATGCATCTGGTCCAATTAAACTTGATCTCTGATAAGTTTACAACTGATCTGGATAGTTAGAACAAGTTTAAATTTAACTTATTAATGGGAGTGTCCATTGCTACTATGAATAACTTTCTGAGCATATTTAATTTTTGTTCCTGAACAAGTACTTCAAATCCATCAACTAACTGATTTCTACCCTTATATGGAAAAAGAGAATTCATCAGCTAACTGATTTCTTGTTTTATACACAATTTGTAAACACATACGGAACAAAAGACACTTCTTTCCCTACCTATTTAAAAGCCTACTTCAATAGTATAACTGGCCCCCCTTAAAACACCTCCCACTAGACTCAGCAGTACAACTATTCAATCAAACTTTCCTCAACATTCTAAATAACCTTGCCTCCCCAAGGAGAACACTAGACAAAAACAAATACCCTGGCTCACCAAAGAGACCAAGCAACTTCTCAAAAAAAAAACAAAAAGTGTGTGGGGGGGTAAGGCCCGGTCCCAATATCAGCAACTAAGAAATTAAAAAGGGATAAAGCCTGGTCCCAATATCAGCTACTAAGAAATCAGGATAAAAGAAAAATCAAGCATGACAAAAAAAAAAAAAAACTAACTATAACTCTCTACAACAAAAACACCCAAACAACCGTTAGAAAGTCTGGGGAATAATAAAACAACTCCTTAACCCAGGTCAAACTACTACCCCATCCCCCACCACCTCAAACTCTTCTAATAGTACTGCATCACAATTCAATTCCCATTTCATAAACTCAATATTGTCTCTAGTAAAACACGACAACAATACACTACTAACACTACCTTTAGGAGCCTTTTCAAACATAAAACATTTAAAAAGTGCACATAAAACTAGGTGCCCTCTACAGAGCTAAACTGTTCCTCATCAATACCATCCAACAGACCATAGCCAAACCTCATCTCCTGTCCACCCTACTATATGCCTTCCTCATCTTTACTAATCTCAAAAAATAACAAAATAGCTAGATTCACTCTTAATCACCCAACTAGAAGTCATCACTGCTCTACAAGAACTAAACTGGTTTGAACCTCCTCCAACTATACCAACCAATTTGTTTTACTGCTTTTTTATACAATTTGTGAATAAATTGTGAATGTTAAAAAATACAGTTTAGAATCAGCATTAATGAGAATGTTTTGTGTTATCACTAATGACATGCTAGCTGATTTTGAATTACACTACGGGTGGGAGTCATACTGAGACAGCCTTCTTTTAGAAAATTATAAATGCAAATAACAGAGTTGTAAACAAACTGGGGTATGTGACCAGGATTTGGGGAAGCTGGATTTGTTTGTCCAGTTTCAACCTGTTGAATTCGTTGACAAGTCTTACATATCTTTTATTGAAATATCTTGATATGCTTTTGCGATTCTTTGTGGGTTGGGGGACTGGGATGTTGCATTCAACAATGCAGCCAGTTCATCTATGAAAATGACCTTTATATCACATTTGTTACATCACTGAGGGTATGATGTAATCACTGCATAACATCTTGGTGATCAATGACAAGGTCGCTGACACATGATGACAGCTCAGTTTTGAAATACTAAGTAAATTAAAAAGAAGATGAAAGAAAGGATGCACTCTTTTAGACTGCCCACATTTGTCACTTACTCTGACATCATATAAAGGATTTGATCTCTTCTTCTTCCATTTCATATGCTGTATCTCTGGGATTCAGGAACAACTAGCGAACCTTATTAAGTAAAGCAGCATGATGAGCAGCGACATAAGATTGAGGTAGATTTAGAGATCTATGTAGTACAATCCCAGTACCAAGTTAAACAGAATGGTCAGAATCAAATGCAAATGACCATATAACAATGTACTAATGAGCAAAATTATGGAAAAGATAGCAACTGTGAGTGTAAATGAGAGTAAGTAACATGGCAGCGCGATTCAGAAATGTGTAAAAATAGTGCGGGCTGCCAGTTTGAGCAGTGACTCTGTGCATCAGTTTTTGGAGAACAGAGAAACTAAACATGCTAAGATGCTAGGAATTGCATCTATGTTAGTCAAATAGCATATGTTAGGTATTGTTCTAGCAGCCAGTGCCTGTGACTGTGCACATTGTGTCCATCCATATCATAAATGGGCCCATTAGTGGCTGACACACCATAATTTCATGACAGTGATATATATAGTCATATACTAGCATGTGGACAGACACCGTACAGGAGCCTGGAAATCTATCATGTGAAATTGGCTGGGATGCATGGAATACCAAAGTATCTGGACACTAAGTCATGTGTTGCATTGAAAATCTTCAGAAAAGGAACCATCCAACTACCTTCTGGGGATACAGTTGGAGTTTCAGAGACATCCATCTCACAAATACTACACCATTTCCTTAATGTCATGCTCTAGCATTTAGAAGAGCATATGTGGATCCCAGTGAGCTATGTGGGTATTACTTGAACTATCCCATTTCCTTGTGATTCTAGTGGCCATTAACAGCATTCACATTACTTCCAAGGCCCAGCCTATTCCACATGGCTTCCATTGTTTTGAATGGAAGGGTTTCCATTCAATCAACTGCCAAATGGTGTGTAATGCATAGAGTATTATCTGCAATGTGCCTGTGTGCCATTCTGGCAGGTTCTATGATTCTCATATCTAGCACATGTGTGACCCATAGCAGTGGTTTCTGCTTCATAATTTCCTACAGGGACATATGCCTGGTAAGTGCACTCATCCCCACCACCAGGTTGCATAAGAAAGCCAGTAGGTGTTTTGAGTGGTGTCCACCCATTAAATTGTCCACTCTTAGGCATTCCAGGTAGTACTGGATATGCCCTGGAATTATGGCTCATGACACCTATAAACAACTAGTAGAACGTGGCTGGGATAACATATAACAGCATCACACTGAATTGCAGTGGTCCAAATCCACAAAATCATCAAGCATGGGTTTGGAGTGTTGAAGGCCTACTTCTGTTGCTCTGATACCTCCTCTGGTGGTGCACTGCTGTATGTTCAGGAGGCCAACAGTAAGATATTTTTCATCTCTGCAATACTAAACAACATGGTTTTATACAAACAGCTACAGCATGTCATCACCATCAGAGTACCCGACAGACCATGGCCATCTGCAAAGGAGGTGTGAGGTGATGAGGCATTGGAGGAACTGGCTTCTAGGAAACCACATGTGAGGCTGAGGCAGGTGCAATGCATTGCAGCACTGAAAAAAGAGGTGGAGTCTGGTCCACAACTATGGGCCAGAATGGAGACAATAAAGAATAAAACAGATACATGCAATACTACATCCAGGTTATGCAGAACAGTGAATTTGACTGGCCAAGCTGTTCATCAGATATTACCTAACCCACAAAACATAGAGAGGTGGGGATGGCACAATTGTCATAATCTGCACAACTGACATAGAGTACAGTGATTGTGGGCAGTAATGGCTACACAGGAGGAAGGACTATGTGAGGTGGATGTGTTACCGGTTATTGTGGTACATTTCTGGGAAATTAGGGAAGCTGGGTATACTGTGAAGTGAGGGGGAGAGATTTCTGAAGGGGAATAGATAATCTGGGTGGCCACACAATACTGATGTAGGGGGGCACAGATCCAGGAGGTGGCAGAGCACTGTGTGGGCATGGCTGTAACAGGTGTTGCGGGTACACAGGTTGATAGTCTATAGACTGTGAATGTCCTTAGCCATAGGAGTAACCATAGGAGTAACCCCTCATGGAATGGCACTGGTGCTATACTGACTAGAATAAACAGAATAAACACATGCATATCTTGTAGTGAAGGCCACAGTGGTGGCATCTTGGGACATAGTGGCAAGAAAGATATGGCAATGTTTGCTATTTGCAAGCTCATGATATACACAGTGTCATCACCAGTCAAGCTCCTCATTCAGGCTTTTACCTGTTACCTGTGTTCTCTCAGTTTTCCTGAACAGGGACACTAAGAACTCTTCTGTGTCTATTAGGGTAGTCTGTAATGGCAGTCCTTTATTTGTACCCATTCTTTCCCTTGCAATGGATGGTCTTTAGTGCAGGCATGACCTTGCGACAGACCTGTTGTGCTGTTCTGTTATGGACACCAGTGACAGTCACAAATATCACTTGGTCCTGCCACACACACTTCCTGAAGGCACTGTTGGCCTTGGTTGTGCTCAAAATGTATCTGTCAATCAAAGACCTGTAATAGTACCTCTGACTCTCCTAGGATGAACTTTTCCAGCTACTGTCACCACTTTGGTGCCATTGCAGCACCTCTGTACATTGTCCTGTTTACATCTATGATTAGTGCCTTGTCACAGATTTGTCATCCATCACCTCTAACTGTCCATTTTCCATGCTGCAGTTGTAACTAGAACTCATGTCATACAGTGTTCCCACAGGCCATGTTCTTATAGCAAGCCAGTGAAGACATCATGGAAACAGGTTTTGAATTAACATGAGGGAGGGATTATGCTAGCCAGGCCATAAACCACTTCATCCCTAGGAAAAACAAAACTGCGATTGCAGCTGCTAAATCATGAGGGGGAAAAATAACTGACTGAATTGCAAAGAGTAACTCCATCACCAGCATGAAGGGCAGGCTGCATGTACACAATCTTGACATGCATTTAACTGAAGTATGCAAATGTATGTGAGTGCATGTGTGTGTGCATATGCATGCACATGTGTATGTATATGTGTGTGTGTGTGTGTGTGCATGTGTTTGTGTGTATGTGTGTTTGTGTGCATGCACATGTATGTTTGTGGAGGTCTGTGTGTGCGATTTTGTGTGTGTGTGTGTGTGTGTGTGTGTGTGTGTGTGTGTGTGTGTGTGTGTGTGTGTGTGTGTATATATGCATGAGGTGTGTGTGTGTGTGTGTGTGTGTGTGTGTGTGTGTGTGTGTGTGTGTGTGTGTGTGTGTGTGTGTGTGTGTGTGTGTGTGAGATTGCACACCTTATGGAGGGAAAAAGTCAATGCATATTGGGAGTAATAGTTCACAGAAATATTTGTAAATCTTTACAAATTTAAACTGCAAGTTTGTCAGGTCTGAACTTTTATGGGGTTAGCTTGTCCCTAATAAGGTTGCATTAGGGGATGCTGATTCTTAGAGCTGCTAATAGACACAAGGTTAATGCTGTACTGCCCTTACATCTTAATTACTGCATTATATAGCTTATGTGTGCACTGTGAAAAAAGCTTTGTGATGGATACTGAGACTGCAGCTATGAATATGCACATTAAAAGGGTATTTCAGTGACCTTTCATAAGAAGTAAATGTGGATCATAATCCAACACTGTCATATTTTTTTCAAAACTGAAATAATTGTAAAACAGTATTCAATGTACACATAACAGAAACAAAAAACATCATAAATGAGATGCTAGACACAACAAAATGGAAGTATTTTTCAGGGCATGCACCCTTTTGAAACCTATAGTATGGGGGCTTTGTCTATAACCCCAGTTTCTAAATACATTAATTCCACAATCTCACAATCTCAGAGTAAAATTACTTCACAAAAACACTCACCTGTCCTTATTACTATAATTCACATGACTTCAGAGTTAATACTAAACACGTGAGAGGGCATCTGTGGTAAAGCAGGACCTGGTTACACCCCACAACTCTGACTAAATATCCTTGATATTTAAAGTCTTAGCAAAATTATATATGATAAACTTAGTAAATTGTCAACTCTTTCCCTGTTGCTTTCTCAAATAAACTTCAAAGTGAACTAATAATTTAAGCTTGCACTTTTTAAATAATTTTTAGGCACATTTGTCCCGGAATCCTGTCCATCATCAGAGGCCCTCCCGAATAGTTGGTCTACTCATTCCCCATGAACAGGGTTAGGGTTGACTATAATGGGTCATCATTCAAACAATCATCAGCTGTGGTTTGAATTTTTTTCCATTATTGCCCTAACCTCTGTACACACTTGGCAAAGGGCAAAGGTCAGGACAACTTCAAAACACATGAGGTGGTGAATCACAACTATTCAATGTGCCCCAATTTGCAATCTTCTCCATCCCCCTCAAGGGATGTGAGTGAGCCATGGTCCTTCACTTGTCCGCATTTGTGTCTGGGCTCCCCATTGCTATGGTCGAAACCCAGCTGATTGGGTAGTAGCTGTCTGGGCTTCATCACTCTCTGTACAGTTTTTAAATTAACATTCAACATTCTGTTGTAAAATGTGTTAGTGTAGCTAAAATATTGATATAGAAAAACAATTAAACAAATGTTTTTCCCCTGTTGTGGGTTTAGTGTGCCTTGGTTTTATGACATAACAATATTTGCAATAACAAATATATATCAAACAACAGCTATACAGCTAGCAGGGGGATGTTATTTATATTTCAAATGACTGATTGAAAGTAGGACTACATTAATAACTGCATTTAGTATTATTGAAAAAGAAAGTAAGTTAAAATGCTAATGCAGACCAAATTCTGTGATGCCACTGTATTATTCTTGATATCAAATTTTCCCTTGTTATATACTTGAGTATTAATATTGTTAGTGAATTACAGTCATTTATGTTCACACAAACTAGTAACTCACTGATCAAAGAATACAAAGGTTTGTTGTTAATCATAAGTGCTCTATCATTTTTAGACATATTTTGTAAAATAAAAGCATGATTTTTTTCCCTGAACATCAGCTATAACTTTTGAAGTACAGAGTTATGTTTTTTTTTATCACTTACTGGTTGAGACTCATACTTTAATACATGAAACAAAATTTGTATAAATCTGTTGCTTACTTTTTTTTTTGTTATAGTGAAAACTTACTTTTCAAGCAACAGTGCATGATTTAATAGCTGCAATCCGCTTAGGTATTTTTAGCTGTTTAAATAGATTTAATGTGGTGGGGTATCTGGGGTTCAGCCATTCCATTCAGAACCCACATGAAGTGTCCATACACAGGCATTCCATGAGTCTGATGTAAAGAAGAGGCCAGCTATTCTTGTACAAAGAGGGTTAATGAGATAATCTAAAGCCGTAATATAAAGCTAAGTGAGTTTTCTGATCCATAGAAGATCAGTCCACAGGAAGCTCTATCAGAGTCCTCAGCGTGAAATTGCACAGCAGCAGGGGGTTCAAAGCAATGTACTGTAGGACATTAAAGGGATGAATCAGAACTTGGCATAACATCTGCTTATTACACTTATTATATGGGTTCTCAATTAATATTTTAGGGCTGGCATGAGAAAATGAACTATCACAGAGCAGTTGTAGCTATGCAATGTCAATCTGGATTGGAACTTGCTTTACTGACAGCATAAAAAATGGTATAAACCGAGAAGAAACTAAGTATTACTATCCCTTAGTGATCTTAACAATAGTCTTGCCACTTTTTTTTTTTTTGGGGGATAGGTGGGTCTATGATACCTTACTCTGCACTTCAGTTTAAAACCATGTTGGGTGTTTCTCTTCTTTTTTCTTTACGAAGCCTGCAGTCTAAATAGTTTTGATGTGTTACATTTATTCTTTTCCTTAAATGGCTTGGGAAATTAACACAGAGAACAAAAATGTCTTTGGAGAAGTGTTCAGTAAGATAATAATAGAGACTAGAACCTGTGAATTATTGTATTTATAATGCAGTTTACAAAAAAATATTTTTTAAAGAGCATTACAAACCTGATAACCTACAACCTGGCTAGTGCAGTGATTTTATTAGCAAGTTATATGGCTTTGCATCTGTGCAGTCCAGCTGAAATTCATACATCAAAGGAAGGCAGCACTGAACAAAATATTTTGTGTGCAAGACTGATACGTATGTGACAGAAGCCATGGGTGGGTAATAACGTTTATACTATGGATGCCTTTCTTTTTGTCCAAAGGAAGAATGACCACAGCCAAGATAGGGAATGAAAAGTGCAGGATTCTGCTTTAACGAAGGACAAAGCAAGGGTTGTCAAGCTACATGTAGGCCGCAGTGTTATAAAATGCAGCTCTAAAGGCTTCACAGCCAGCTTATGCCTCTTATTCCTATTCCCTCAACCATCCAGTGGAACACTAAAAAAAAAAAAAAACAAATATATATATATATATATATATATATATATATATATATATATTTTTTTTTTTTTTAATGCAAACAAAAGTGGTAATTTTTTCTGAGTGTTACTAAGGCTTTTCTGCCTCCTGTCCAGTCATCAGGCATGCTTTGGCACTTGCACTTGTGAGGAAGATTTACAATTGCTCTAATAGTTATTTTGCCTTTTAGGATAATGTCAGAGTTCATTGCTAAAGGTGAAAGCTTAACACAGACATTGAATGAGCAGCAAATCTGGAAGTGAAAACAAGGAAGTGTGATTTGCAAATTAACTATGAAGCTATTTTTTAGAAGTTTTTGAAAGGAAATGTTCTAATAAAATTACTTAGCACTTGCCTGTGATGTACTGAGGCATATCTTCATGTGTCATAATCAGTAAATTAGACATTTGTTGAGTGAATGTATTCTGGCACCAGTTTTAATATTTTATATTCCTAAAAAGCACTTACCTTTACAGAAAGTAGTCCTGGAACCAGACTTTTGAAGCAGAAGGAAGGTCTCTCCTCCTTTCGAAATGAACATCAGGAGAGAAGCTGGATGGGTGTGGGCATACTCACATGTCCCAGACTGGGGACCATATACTTGGAGTTTATACCAGTAAATCACAGACTTTCCTTGACGCAGCTGTTAGTTACGTAGAAGAAAACTATGTGCCTTGTTTTGTCTGTGTACCTTAACCACTATTCAGAGTATCAGTGCAATGCTGGAAAGGGAGCCACGTACTGATTTTGTAATACTTCTGGGAGACTTTAATGCTCACACAGGGAACAATGGTGATACCTCAATGAGGCATAACAGGAATTAATTACCTGCCTGATCTGAACCTAGCTGGCAAGTTGTTTTTGGAATTCTGTATGCTCATGGATTATCCATTGCAAGCACCATGTTCAAACAAGATATTGCTTATAATTGTACATGGTGCTAGGACAAGTCTACTTGAGTAGACCAAAATTACAAATAAACAAAGCTTACTTTATTGAGACAAAACCATCGAACGTTGAATTTACTGAACATTCACATTACCGGAATCCTTAACAGAGTAAGTAACCACTTGGCCAACATGTGAGAATTTGTCCTTTTCCCCAGTGTAGAATGATCAATATAGATACGAGTTGGTATATATAGTTAGCGGAGTGTTGGGGGTGCAGCCCCCCACCTGGGTGGGTTTAACATACTGCAGTTTGGTTTTAGCTTGAATGTTGGCCAAGTGGTTACCTACCCTGTTAAAGATTCCAGTGCTGTGAATGTTTGGTAAAGTCAATGTTCAATGGCTTCGTCTTGATAAAGTAAGTTTTATTAATCTTTAATTTTGGTATACTCAAGTGGATGCATTACAACATCTTTGCCCAAATGTCAATGACTTATTTTATAGTCATGTCATTAGACATGTGGTCAAAAGTTTGGGATCCTATGGCCAAGAGAGATGCTGAGTTGTCAAGTGATTGATATTTGGTTGTGAGTTGAGTCAGATGGCTAGGGCAAACACTGGACAGACCATGGAAATGCAAACATGTAGCAAAAGGATACCATTCCAGACCCAGATTTACATCAAAAAGATGAATCTTAACACATCAAAAATTCTTAATATGAATAAATACCAACATAATCCAATAACAACAAAAAAGCAGATAAACTGATGTGTCACACACATCAGAAATGGAAGCCATGCCAAAACAAAGTCAATGCAAAAATGATGAACAAGTAGGACAGCAGAAATGTTTTGAGTAAAATTGGTAACAGTATGCCTCTCTCCTGAAGAGCTTTGATGCATACCGCTTTTGACTGACATATCAGTTCAGGGGGATTTGTTATAATTAACTTCAGCGTAACTATACAGTTCCAGGAATGCCAGACCAATACCTCTTTGTAGATTGATTTCTATCGAGGAGGCCACAGTTACTGAGGTAAATAAAACTTTCTACTGGGATAACTTTCAAGGAGTGGAAATGCTGACATTTTTGGATATTGTTGGGTGTCATGTTTAACATGCCTTTTCAGTATTGCATGGAAGAATGAGCTATCACCTTTGGATTGGCAAATTGAGGCAATGATGTCAACTGATTATGCTTACAGGTGGCATTTGACATAAAATGCCATTAGTCCTTGACTGTGCTGGGTGAGTTGCCACATCAAGGGTTCCTTCTAGTAGCTTCCAGAAAGGTCCTATTAATACTAAAGGGAATGGTGTTGTTTCAGTTTTGTTTGAAATTAAACAAACATAGTTGACAGAAAACTGAACAGATTAATTGTTAAGCTGCAAAATCAGAGGCGAGTGATAATATTTTGGAAGACTATGCAGATTTACTTCCAGGACTATTTTATTTTGTTTACTTATGTATTGTTAAATGAGATAATACCACCTTTTTAAGAGGGGACTTAAGAGGGATCTGCATCACATTAAACAATAACAGTAGCACAGTGCTTGCAGTACCATTATAAAAGACAATAGTGTAGAATTTAAATATGCAACATAATATATATATGAAAACAGTATAATTCAATGTTATAATATATATACATGCATAAACACACATAGGAATAGTTGTGGTTACAGATGTTGTATAGGTTGAGAATGAACGGAATATGTGGAGGCAAAGCTTATTGAGATGTAAGCGCATATAATCAGAAAGGTATGCATATGTGGAAAAGGGGGACATTACATTCAGTTGGTAATGATAGCCATGAAAAATAAGAGGTACCACAGTTTACATGCAAGATCAGTGGATGAACAGCAGCATTACCTAAAAGCAGCAGAAAGAATGGACTGATGACATCACTGATAAGTAGCAAAGTGAATTGTGCATTTGTCAGGCAACACTGCAGGGATCACATAAGATGGGTGACACAATGTTTGTTTTCAATAGGTATAAACATCGATAGAGGGACTGTTGACTTTTTGTGATTAAGAGGGGAACTAGGTGCTTTCCTTCCTATTTTGTTTTTAGTCTATACATGTTGGATAGTGATTTAAATAAATGTTAGCTGTGTACCTGCAGAGCTGTAGCTAGATGCAAAGTCCAATCAGGAATTCCTTCCTAAAAAAAAAAGAAAAAAGAAATATCCTCCAGACCCAGAGTTGGGTACCAATCAATCAATCAGGCAATCGATAAGCTAATTAGCTCTTTGCTTCATCTAATATTTGCGCTCTACATTTAATGATCTCAAGGAGGCTGCATTGGTTTAAGTAGTCAATTAATTGTTTTTGGGCCACATACTCCAGGTAGGTGCGTGAGTGTGTGTGTGTGCCTTCTCTGAAGGTTGGGTGCCGGGCTGGCAACTCAACACCGTAAAATCTACTGCCAATCACGAGCGGACCGGTGATCTGCTGTGGTGACTCCTAAATGGGAAAAGCTGAAAGACATAGACTCCATTATTTTAGATAAAAGACTTAGAAAGTTTACTGGAATATACTTTTCTACTTTACCGAGCTCACCACTTTTAAACAGGAACATTTCTTTAGATTGTTTCTAAACAGTGGAAAAGCATCCTTTTCATAGGCTCCTGTTTATAAATTTAAGGAGTGATAGAGCAAAAAATGAATATAGTTTCTTTAAGTTAGGCGGTGGCAGGTATCCATACAAGATGATCCGTGGCCTTTTACTTTAGATAGTCATTTCTTTACCTCTGTAACTGAGGTTGACATGACTACAAACAACATTTCATGTTCCATTGGATGCACTCTAGTTTTTAGGTTAGTTTTTTCAGTTTTTGCATATATTGTTGAATAATGGCTACAAGGAAGTCAGTATCTTTTAGAGTAAATAGATTTAGAAGACTGCCCGCTGTGCAAAAGTTTACTGTTCCAAAACACAGCAGAATTCTTCAGATTTTGTTCTTGTAAACAAAAAGAATCGCTGTACTTTGTGTACCTGACACATGCTAGCATGTAATTCTTATTTTGCTGTATTTGTTGAGAGAGGCACTATTTCAAAGGTTCCTACAAGTTTTCCATGTTTTGTCCCTACTTGCCATGAAGCTTATTGATCTGTACATCCAAAGTACAATGTTTTTACCTATCCGGACTTCCCCAGGTACATATTGGTTTAAAATGTTTAATAGACCTCACTTAAATATGTGAAGGGTTGTACTAATATTAACAGTCTTATCAAGGCAATGTCACTTTACTGCATTAAGTTTTGATTCTATAGTCCAGACACAACTGCTTCAGGCTTCTAATATTGACAACTTTAGGTATGTCAGATTAGACTTGTGTTTCTAGATAGTGAAGAGTAGATCATGATCACTTAGGTGATATGGCAGAATTCCAATGATTAAGACCTTACAGGTTCTTTTGTTAGGTTCATAGGATGATACTAGGTTATTGGCCCAGAGGCCCTTATAAGCCTAGCCAAGAAGTCCATGTTCCCTCAAAGTCAGCACCTGTTTCCCCTGTCCACTAGGGACACAGGTGGGATCCCAGGGGTATATTTTCTGTTTCCCATCCATTCATCTAGGTTCCTCTTAAAGAGGGCTAGGTAGGTACTCTGCTTGACATGGAGAGGGAGTCTATTCCACAGATGGGGGAGTCTTTGGGACACAAATCTATCCCACCAACAAGTTCTATTAATGTCACAGACCAGGTTAAGGCCTTGCGTGTGGGTTGCACAAGTGGAGTTTGTCTTACGGATATGCAGCAACTCCATCAAGGCTGGTTCTGAAATGGTCTTGTATGCCAGACACAGGTCACCTCTGAGCAGTCTGTATGAGACTGAGTAGAGGGACAGGGCTTTTAGCCTATCTGTATAGGACAGGTGTTTTGTGACTCTGGATTTTCCTGGTCAGGAACCTCTGTGGTCTTGCTCCAACTGCTGCATGTGCTTGGCAAGGTACACGACAAAGGGGCATTGTAGTAGATAATGGGTGTGATAAGGGAGGAGTACAGGGGTGCTATGACCTCCTTGTTCCTGGCTGAAATACCCTTATTTATGAAGTGGGCCATGTAGAAAGTTAGGATCCAGTTGAGTACATTGTTAATATCAGCTTTAAATACTGTCCAAAAAGAACTGGTTATTAGCTATAAGAATCCCAGTGCTGGGTAATTAGAGCTGTAATGCTAATATGTTTTATGTATTGTTGATCCCAGTGTATGTTGATGTCTCCCAGGATCAAAAGTTTGTGTATGCAGTTGTCATGGTATCAAGCTGATGCATCTAGTAGAAGTCTTTAGCTTTGCAGTTTCCAGGCATTACTTCTATGAGTATTGCTTCTTATTCATTGCATTTATATATAGTATTATAGGCGTTGTATTTACTGAAGCAGCAGGACTAGGTCAGCAAATTCAGTCTGAGATCTGTTGATGTATCCTGGATTTGTTTTAATGACTTTTGGGCAGAGTATCAGTAATTTAAAGACTAATCATATTTTGCAATATATATATATATATATATATATATATATATATATATATATATATATATATATATATCTATATGTGTATATATGTATATATATATATATATATATATATATATATATATATATATATATATATATATAGATAGATAGATATATAAATATATACACACACACACACACACACACACACACACACACACACACACACACACATCTATTTATCTGTCTATCTATATAGCCAAGAGTGGTAGTGGGGATAAGCACCCACTGTCTATAAAATGTTCCCATAGCATGCGTCACTAATAGCCTTTGACAACCCGAATCCAGTGCCAGGACTTCACATGTAGCTTAATTTCTAAGCCCAGTGAAAACATTTGTACTGACAGAAGAAGGGATGAGGGCTGGCGGCTGGTGCCTTAAAACCAGTTGCGTTAGGCAAGTGAGACTCATCAGCTTATGAGGCAGCCCACCTAGGAGAAGGAAAATGCCTAGTCATGATGAGGGATTTGGGAGTAAACCTTAGGAAAAATCCAGAGATGGAACACCTAAGGCAAACTGAGGTTGTACTCGGCCTCACTCAGGCAGCTCCTGCGATGACACTGATGCCAAGTTGTACTGACCTTGCCTTTCACCATGGAGTACATCATTGACATGAAGAGAGGAAACCTGCTGTTGGGCATCAGCAGTTTCTTCAAAAGTCACTTGCCCAGGCCTGTGCCCTGGAGAGAACTCTTTGACATTACTTTGTGAGTGGTGACAACATGGGAAGCAGCAGCTACTGGTATTAAGCTACTGCACTCAAATGGTGTAGAATGTAGTGCCAGGGGTTACTTACGATGGTGGGAGAGATCCTCTGCTCTCACTGGGCAGTTACAGCATGCCTTAAGTTGGGCAGCCCCCAGCCAAATAGGTGCTGCCTCACCATAGTCCACTTGCTCCACTGGGTGTGTGGGGCTTAAGAAACCCCAAACAAATGGATTGTTAACCATACACCTGGAAAAAACAAAAAGCAACAAAATAAACCAGCCTTTAGGCTGGGCACAAGTAACATAAGAACAATGACTTAAGGCCTTACAGAAGATCTACAGAACATCAGTGTGCTTGGAAGACAGCATTCATTAACAAAAAGCTGAGCATATTGCAGATGGACATTGTAGCTCAAAAGAAAACAAGGCTGCTGTCCTTTGGATGTCTCAGGGAGAAGGACTTTATATTTGCTGGCACGGAAAGCTTCCAGAAGAAACCAGGGAACACGGTGTTGGATACACAATCAGAAACAGCCCTGTTTGCTCAGTCATGCCACCAAATGAGGGAAATGAGAGAATGCTACAAATTCAGCTACAAACACCTGTGACCATGGTCAACATCTTCAGTGTCTATGCTCCTACTTTAACATCCACCCAGGAAGTCAAGAACAAGTTATATGATGAATTCAGTGCTGCCATCATTGAGGTTCCTTCCCATGGACCATTATTCATTCTTGGTGACTTTAATGCCAGAGTTGGCAGTGGCCATCACAGCTGGCCATCCTGTCACTTAGAGTTGAAACTGCACAGCATCTCCTTGAACTTTGTTCCCATTATGACCTCTGCACAACCAACACCTTCTTCAATGTCAAGCCCAGGTACAAAGTTTTATGGCGACACCCAAGATTGAAATATTGGCACCAGCTTGACCTCGTCCTCACCAAACACAGCAGTTTAGATAGTGTCAGGGTAACATGCAGTTACCACAGCGGAGACTGTGATACCAACCACTTGTTCATGTGTAGTAGGGTGAACAGCCAGCCATGAAGGTTCTTTCACTCTAAAAATGAAGGGAGGTCGGGTATTGTCATAGGCAGGACTCATGGCCTTTCAAAAGTGCACAAGTTTGTCTAAGCACTTGAAGAGGCCTTGCCCCACCTGTATGGCAATGACATCATCAAGAGGTAAAACCTACAGAATGCTATTTATAACACTGCAATATCTATCTTTGGGAAAGAGACAGTATAGTGTGCTGATTGGTTTGAAGCCCACACAGACATGATAACATCCCTGATTGAGAAGAAGAGACAGGCACTGGCTGTATACAGGTTCTCTCCCAATGAAGAGAACTTGTAGGCACTCGGGTGTTCTCGGAGTCAAGTGCAGCAGTTAGCTCCGCAGTGTACTAATGATTATTGGCTCCAATTTTGTTTCAAGATTCAGCAGACTGTCGACATTGGTAAGATGTGAGGAATGTATGATGGAACTGAGCAAACCATCAGTTCATCACAAAGGAAGATCACCCTATTTAAGTTGGCCACAAGAGAAGTCTTGAAGGACAGAACCAACTAGATGGAATGCGAGGTGGAACACAGCTCACAGCTGTAAACCAGAGAGACCATAGTTACAGAGAGATCCCTGAGAGCCATCGAGTCTCTGTCAGCTATGACTGAACCTGATGCTGGGCACACCTTAGAGGAACTCAATGACATGCTAAAAGCACCCTCTTCTGGAAAATTTCCTGGGAAATATGGTATTCTCTTAGAAATCCTTAAATGTGCCAACACTGCAATAATCTCCGAACTGCATGCAATACTTTGTCAATGCTGGAGAGAAGGTAGTGTCCCACAAGATATGACAGATGCAAACATAGCTACTATCTATAAGAACAAGAGTGACAAAAGTGATTGTATTAATTATTATGGCATCTCCCTTCTCAGTACTGTGGGGAAGCTGTTTGCATGTGTTGTCCTGAAGAGGCTCCACATTCTTGCAGAGAGAGTTTACCTAGAGTCTTAGTGTGGGTTCAGGGCTGAATAGTCTACATTAGACATGTTTTTCTCTGTCAGGCAACTACAAGAAAAGTGCAGGAAGAAAAAAACTCTGTATATTGCCTTCTTTGATCTGACCTAGGCATTTGACTTTATCAGTAGGAATGGTGTGTTTACAATTCTGGCAAAAATCAGCTGTCCCCCCTAACACTGCTTAGCATTATTATGGCCATCCATGAAGACATGAAGAGGACTATCATGTATGATGGATTCACATCCGACCCTTTGAGACTTTCAGTAGAGTGAAGAAGGGCTGTGCACTGACTCCAATATTGTCTGGTATCTTCTTTTCAGTTCTGTGAAAATTTGCTTTCGGAACTGCTAGACATGGTATCTTTCTCCAAACCAGAATATATGGCAAACTTGAGGCTTAGCACAAAGAACAGGGTGCTTAGGAAGCATCAAGGGAGTTCCTGTTCACTGATGATGCAGCTATTGCTGCTCACACTCAGCAGGAACTTCAGTCACTCGTGACGCACTTTGTGGAAGCGTGTAAGGAATTTCGTTTCACAATTAGCCTAAAGAAGAACCACGTGATGGGCCAAAATGTGGACATTGAGCCAAATATCAGGATGAGTGACTATGAGCCGGAGGTCATCCATGAGTTTGTGTACCTAGGCTTTATACATTCTGCATAACCCTCTAATGTCAGACTTGTACAAAACTGAAAAACAAATAAAATGTATTTGCTGTCAGTTACACATAAATGGAATGCTTCTTTTCCCTCCGAACTTGTTACTTTTAGACAGGTCACTGCTCTTGTAAAAGCTTAGTTGAACCTCTGTGCACCCCTCTGAATTTTTTGAGGAATGAAAGAAAAAAATTACCGCACTGTCCCCAGCCCAACACAAGAATAGTGACCTCTGAGATTTGGGAGGAAAGTTAAAGAAATAAAGTGATAAAAAATATCACATGAATCCTAACAAAGAAAACATCAAACAAAGCAAATTTGAGCCAGGAAACAGAGACAAAATTAAATGGCAAATTATATAAATGAATAAGCACTTTCACTTTGATATCATCTGATGAAGTTGAAGAAATTATGACATCATCCCCAGTTCCCCACACAAGCTAAAATGACCTCCTCAATACACCTCTGAGCAGGGCTGGTTTTAGATTAGGTGGGGATCAGGGCAGGCACTACTACTAAGCCTGTATCAAAATCAACTTGTACAATGTCGGTACATAGGGCCACATGGCCCCAGAAGCTGCCAAGGCCTGGATGATCTGTCATGCATTTTATGTTTTATTGTTTTGACAGAGAACTTAAACTGAGCAAATTAGAAAATAGTCATTTAGCTTCATCCAGAAAGCCTCCACCCTCAACAGACAGCTACAGCCACTTTTGTGTACAATTCAGACATTTGGTTGTGACAGAAGAGCATGACCATGTAATGTAGTTCACACAAACAATTGCCATGTATTAAAGTATTTCAAGTTGCTTCACATTTCACATTAGTGTCATGCAAAGACAGAATAACGAACAAACAACAGCAAGCAGCTAGTCATCTTCTTCTACAGATAGCCCTAACAATTATAGCTACTTTGAGTGTATGTCAGATCTCCATTTCAGTAGTCCATCTTACTTTACACAAATAAACACTGGGCCTGAAAGCCAAATAGTGACTGGTTACAATGAAGATCAAGAGATCAATTTCCTTTAACCGACAGCAATTATAATTTACTTCTGTATGCACTTTAGATGTTTCTGATAAATGACAGCCATATATTGTATTCCTGCTCTGTCGACTTCCATACAAAGAGTAGCCACACATTAAAGTATTCCAAGTTGCTTCACAGAAATCATGTTAACTCTGCAAATACACACTAGTCCTGCAAAACTGGATAGTGACTGCATTATATGAGAGAGGGTAATTTACTTTCAATAAACAGCCCCTCATTTGCAATTATAGCTAAACATCATACCCATGTATTGTGTTTGGCAAAACTTACTTTAAACAAGGGGTGCAGTAACAGACCTCACTCCACCTTCTAGTCAGTCAGTAATGCCCCCTATTACTTTTGTATAAAGATGTGTTGCATATCATCCATCTGGAGGATGCTCAACCCTGCTCCTCCCATCACAGGACCATAATTATTTAAACAGGTGTGGTAGTAACAGTTGACATTGTATATGTGGTGGGGTGTTTTGGAAGAGGGCAGCAGTCTCCTTGCTGCATAATGAAATTCCATTCTCACCATAAGTCATCCAAAACCACTCCCAAAGCTGAGAGGAAAATGATGTGTGATGTGTAAAGTAATTTATGCCTTCAATTTCAGCTTTGTTCCATGGAGACAGTAACCACGCATTAAATTATTACAAGCTGCTTAACATAAATGACGGCAATCCTGCAAATGTACAACCATGCAGCAAAGCCAGATAATAATTCTTTAAACCAAGGAAGCGAGAGGGTGAGTTACATTCTACAGGCAGATCCCACCTCCATCCAGCAGTTCTAATTAAGCATGACATCCACAGACTGTATTTCAGCCTTGTTCCATGGAAACATTAGCTACACATTGAAGTATTCCAAGTTCCCCTTTTACAAATAACAGTAATCTTGCAAATTCAGAATAATGTGCAAAAAACATCCAATAGTCACATTCCCACAAAGACAGGACCCCATTTTATGTAGAACAACAGATTTTGCATTGGCAAATATTTTCTGGATAGAAGCACAGAACTGCAGTGTCTGGCATCTTTGACTTACTGTAATCCTCAGTGGTTTACCAGGATAAAAATATAGGAGGGACATGGCTCTTAACTTATTAGCACAAGAAACTTGGGCAATGTCAAAAATAATTGGAGGAGGCAAAATTAGGGCCAGATTTTAAATATTGTTTTTTATAAACTTAAAAAGTTGCTAGAACAGGTTTTGTTTTTGCATTCATTTTCTGAAGGATATGGACAGAGTCCAAAACTTAAATGCCTGTTATTGCATGTGGTAAAGTTGGCATGTTCTACAAACTCAGGGACAGCTGAAGACTAACTAGCCCCCAGCCATCAAAAATATATAGTTATCTGCCAGTAACAATAAACACACACACATGCCCACGCACAGACACACAGACACACACACACACACACACACACACACACACACACACACACACACACACACACACACACACACACACACACAAGTGTGTGTGTGTGTGTGGGTGTAAAACAGTTATCCACACCTCAATGGAACTCCAGAAGACAGGAAACGATTGATGGACTTAACACACTTTTAATGGAGTAAGAAAGCACACACATTAACGATACTCTTTGAAAATAAGTTTTCATCCTCAATTTCATCAGATACAATCGAAAAAGCTAAATTAACTGTCTTAAATACTTCAATTAAATACAAATTCACCAATAAAAACATAATATCCCTAAAATTGCCATTTCATAGACTTTACCCTCAATCCTTTCACCTCCACAAACATAAATAACTTCATTTAAAACAGCAATTCTACACTTTAAAAATTCTTTTAAATACAATTCAAAATGTAAAATGAATTTTATTACTGCTTGTATCTGTAAGTGTTAAAACATCTCTCCTTAAGGGTAATAAATCATAAAAATGCTTGCTGTATAAGTTTGTAAAATTTATAAAACACTATCTGTGCACTTTTTACTTGCTCCAGCATTCATAACTACTACACCTCCAAAACCATTATAAAATCGCATTACGCAGGGACTCAACAAAATAGAGTACTACATTTGAATAAACATTTGTAAGTATTATAACCTTGCTGCTCTCAGCTTTAAAACTGGGGCCAGGGACATGCCATCATTTAGTCCAGGGAACCTACTGGCTTCTAAAAAAATCTGCCAGTAAAGTTCCCTGCATTAAGTTCTGGTCTCCCACATGCCACCACTCATATCCCTTAGGATCTCCTCAAGTCCAAAAAAATCTAAACTTTCCTTTTCCACATTCAGAACTGTGCCTATATAGTGCATTGTTAATGTCTCTGTTACTAATGACATTCAAATGTTCATATACTCTCCTTTTCAGCATCCTCTCAGTTTTTCCTACTTAGAATGCCTTGCACTCACATAAGGGAAGATATACAACCCTGCTGGTCTCACGATTACTGTAGCTCTTTCCCATAAGGGTTCTATTTCTGGAATCCAGGTGGACTAGTTCCGTATTCATAATGAAAGGGCATTGGGCACATCTCCCACATTTGAATGCCCCTTTCTTGTTTCTAGTTCCACCCCCTTACAGTCATAATATCCTTCCAAAACATTTTTAATACTTGTTCCCTTCCAATAGACACATGTGAAAGTGGTTTTCAAATCTAATTTAAGATCACTAATTCTATTGAACCTAGTCCATTCCCTTTTAATGGTTCTACATACAGCATTGGCATCCCCACTAAAATCAGTGATGAAAGCCGAACCAAAATTCCTCTCATTCTTATTTTCTTTCACATTTAAATGGTCACCTACAGGGCTACTTTTGGGAATTCCCAAGATTGGGGCATATTTGCCTGTCCTCTCACTAGCCACCTGTTTTGCTTGGGTAATTAAAGTTTTAGGGTATTCATGTTCACAAAACATCCCATGTATCACCTCACATTCCTTTCTAAATTCTTCATCATTTGAAGTCATTCTACTAATTCTTACACACTGCTCTTTTATAATACCTGTCTTCTGGTGGAAAGGATGGGCACTAGGATAATGTAGAATAGAATTGGAATATGTCTTCTTCCTGTATACCCAGACTATACGGTAGCACCAGCTGCCACTGCCCACTAATATTTATCAGCTACTCAAAGGCCCTTAAAAGGGTGTCCAATTATTACTGTGCAATATTATTATCCAATTGCTTTGTACAATTTTACCAAAGGCATACATGTACTCTAAAGAGCTTAAACTATCTCTACAAAAACAGCTGCAGTTGAAAGGTTTTAAAATATTTAATAAATAATAAAGACGCAATACAATACTTTTTACTACACAGTGCCTGTTAAGAGTTCAGAGATCACATCGAAATACTTAAAATAATCTAGTAGTACAGTTTTGACATCACAAAAAAACACTTAGTCTAAACATTCTAGTTTCTAGCTATTTCTAAGAGAAAACACAAATCTAAGAAAAACTTACATATAGAGCAAAGGCAGAGTGCTAATGAGTTGGATGGTCAAGACAAAAATGCTCAATGCTCTCTGATTCTCTCTATTTTTAAAATCACATTCCTGGTTCACATTACATCATTTTTCACACTTCCCTGAGTTCCCAGACTAACAGAAACTACGTTTACATTCTTCACCTCTATGCAGAAACCAGAGCAATAAAAGATATTTATGCATGAAAATTCTGGCCATTAATTCTGGCCTTAAAACAATAGCAAGAATTCCTTCATCTAGACTGGCCGGAGCCGTGTTTACATCAAAGGGTCACAACATGCATTACGTGGTCAGTAGAGTGCACTGTTGTTACATTATTTTCCAGTTCCACATGTAACAGTATTTTTACCATTCAAAACAACAAGCATGTGGTTTGCATTAATATTTAGAGATGACAGAATTATCTCCAAAATTCTATTTGGCTAGGCTGGCAGCCTTCACCTATCTTCACCCAATCTTCACATATCCCCCCCCCCCCCCAAGAGAACTCAAGCTAGTTTTTGAAGTGGCCCTTGAGAAATGCTGATTGAGGGAGTTAGGTCTGAGTATACCTTACCCCGTTCCCTGTCTTGAGAGCCCATCTGCATTGGCATTGCTAATTCCACTGCAGTGTTGCACGGACATATATGCTTGCAACCCCAGGGTCCATCTTAGCAACTTGGCATTTTGCTGGCTGGCTCTGTTTAACCATGTTAGGGGGGTTGTGATCTGTCATAACAGTGAATTTCCTTCCATACAGATAAGGCTGAAGTTTCTGCAGTGCCCGCACTATGGCTAGACATTCCTTTTCTAAAGCTGCATAGCATTCCTCCCTGGGTTGGAGCATATGACTGAGATAAACCACTGGGTGCTGTTCCCCCTCTGAAGAAATCTGGCTAAGTAAACCCCCACCCCATGGTTCGAAGCATCCACCTGCACAACAAATTTTTTGCTGTAATCTGGACTGGCTAACACAGGGGGTCCTCCCAAAGCTTCTTTAAGCTTCCGGAATGCCTGCTCACATGCTGGGGTCCACACTACCTTATCTGGCCTGTTCGTCCTTGTCAAGTCTGTGAAGGAGCAGCTATTGTTCTATAACTGGGGACGAACATTCTGTAGTACCCTGCTGTCCCTAAAAATACCCTCACCTGCTTTTTGGTAACAGGTGCAGGCCATGTCTGAATGGCTTCCACTTTGGCAGTTTCTGGCCTTATCTTACCATTCCCCACTCTATGTCCTAGGTAGGAGACCTCTGCCATACCCACCTGACATTTGCTCGGCTTAATGGTCAACCCTGCCCTCTGTAGTCTGCCCAGCACCTCCCTGACATGCTGAAGGTGCTCTGGCCAGGAATGTCTGTAGATGGCAATATCATCTAGATAAGCAAGGGCAAACCCTCCTGCTCCTGCTAGGATATTATCCACCAGCCTCTGGGAAGTTGCTGTGGCATTCTTCATCCCTAAGGGCATCTTTGTGAACTCATACAAGCCAAAAGGAGTCACAAAGGCTGACTTCTCTCTAGCACTGGGAGTCCAGGGCACCTGCCAGTAACCCTTGGTAAGATCAATGGTTGTAAGATACTTAGCCCCACCCAGCTGCTCTAGAACCACATCTGTCCAAGGCATGGGGTAAGCATCTGACTCTGTGCGACTATTTAATTTCCTGTAATCCACACAGAACCTGGTGCTGCCATCCTTCTTTGGCACCAGCACCATTGGGGAGGCCCAGGGACTGTTGGACTCTTGAATCACTCCTAGTTCCACCATCTCCTGTACCTCCTCCCTCAGAGTCCATTTGACTCTCTCAGGCACTCTATAAGGAGTCTGCCTAATAGGCCTTTGGGGTCCTGTATCCACCTGGTGCTGCCCCGGGTGGATGCACCCTGGTTTCCCAGTGAACGTGCCCCAGATTCCTGCAACACTGCATGGATTTCTGAAACCTGGGTAGGAGATAGCTGCTGGGACATTGCTACCCCTTCCACTGAGGTGTCAGCCCGAGCCTCACTAAGGAGATCAGTCCCCAGATCTCCCTCAGACTCCCTGTATAATCCACTGCAGATGCTCAGCACAAGGGCCTCCATATCATGGTAAGGTTTCATCATCTTAACATGGTACAATTTGTGCCCCTGCCTTCTGCCTAGCAGTTCCACCATGTAATTAACATCACTTACCTTTCTTACCACCTTGTAGGGTCCCTCCCAAGTTGCTTGCAGCTTGTTGTGTCTGACAGGAATGAGAACCATTACCTGCTGCTCCACAGCATACACACTAGCTCGAGCATTCCTGTCATACCGCACCTTTTTCTGTTGTTGGGCTTCTGCTAGATTCTCCTGGGCCAAGCCCATGGGTTCCCTGAGCCTTGTCCTGAGGTTTAGGATGTATGCCACAACAGACTCCTTGTGAGACTCACAGTCACCTTCCCACTCATCTCAAATTAAATCTAGAGGTCCCCTCACCCTATGCCCATACAGCAACTCAAAGGGTGAAAAACCTGTGGAACCTCTCTGTAAGCAAACAGCAGATGGGGCAAATATTTGTCCCACTCCCTCTTAAACTGATCTGCAAATGCTCATAGCATGGACTTGATTGTAGAGTTTAACCTCTCAACCAGGCCATTAGTCTGGGGATGGTAGGGGGTGGTCTTCATGTGCTTCACCCCACAGTATTTCCACAGACAAGCCAGCAGGTCTGACATGAAACTGGCACCTCTGTCAGTCAGGATTTCTTTTGGGAAACCTACCCTGCTGAAAATCTCTGACAAAACATTTGTCATCTCTGCCTCAATGGAGGACAAAGCCACTGCCTCAGGGTATCATGTAGCATAATCCACTACCACTAGGATATACTTTTTCCCTGTGGAACATGGGGTACCCAGATGACCCACAATATCCATAGCTACCCTCTGAAATGGCTCCTCAATCACAGGCAAAGGCATCAAAGGAGCTCTCACCTTATCTCCTGCTTTGCCTACTTTTTGGCACTGCTCACAGGTCCTGCAGTACCCTGTTACATCTCTGGAAATTCCAGACCAATAGAAGTTCTGCATAATAGGCCTCTTTGTACATTTTATGCCCATATGACCTGCAAAGGGAATATCATGGGCTATGGATAGAAGCGCCAGATGATAGGCTCTAGGCACTACCAACTGCTGTACTCTCTCACCTTCTAGCCCTCCCTCAGGGGTCCACTCTCTGTATAGTAACCCTTTGTCCCAGTATACAGATTCCCCCTTTCCTTGAGAATCAGGTGCCTCCCTAGCTACCTGCCTCAGGCCTTGCATTGTAGGGTCTGAGAGCTGAGCCTGTCTCAACTCTCTCCTTGTAACCCTTCCCAGCTCCTCTTCCACAGGAAGTCTAGCATCGTCTGACAGTGGTGCCTCACTGTCAGCATGGGTACTACTACTCACCTCTACCTTTGCAGTCACTCTGTCCAAAGGGCCATCAGTACCACCAAGCAGATGTGGCTCACCTTCAGTCTCACTGCTACAGGGTAGCTCCCTCCCTGAAGTAACCACCTCACCAGTCCTGGCTGCAAGTATGCAGTCTGTCTGGGTCTCCCCCAGGCTAACAGACCCACATGCTTGTATCCTAGCCTGACTGCGTGTAACTGCATAAACACATGGTACTGCCACATCCAAATCCTTCCCTATCTAGACATCTGCAGGATGGCTGAGTTCAGTACCCCTGTTGTCTCAAGACAACCTGCTATTGGCATTCTGTCTTTCCCACTTACTGGCTCCCTCACCTTTTGTTCCCCACCTTGCCTCTGTGGACACCTGTATGCCACATGGACCCACTGGTTGCATTCAAAACATTTAATCCTAGCTCCTGGACGTGTACCTGGACTAGTGGCTTCCTCTGCTACTGGCAGATTCTGTTGGGGCAGTCTGCACTGCCCACCATGGGTTCCTTTAGACCCATAAGCAGTACTGGGGGTTCCTTTCCTGTGCAGGGCTGGCCTGCTTGCCAGATATAGGTCTCCCTTCTTCCCCAACTCATCTGAAGTAGCACATTGTCTATCAGCTAACCAGATCTTCTTTCCTCAGGCAAAGTGCTAAGGGCTTGTTCCCTCACCAAAAGGTCTGCTAGCCCTTCAAAAGTGGTGACCTGACATCCACTCACCCACCTATGGAAATAAGTGCTCAGTTCAGCAACATATTCATGCACACTTTCATCTGCCTTGCGTTTATGCTCAAGAAACTTTTTGCTATATGTTTCAGGTATTAGCATAAACAATTCTAACAAGTGATTTTTAACAGCAGTATAATCAAAACATGCAACGTCAGACATTTTTGACAAAACAGTTACAGCTTTATCATGGAGTAAGAGGGTCAGGAACTGTACCCAGAGCCTTTGGTCAACACTATATTGCTTGCATACCCTCTCAAACATATGAATGAAACTATCAAACGTATCCCCCTCTTTAAACTGCGTTAGAAATTTACTGACCTTTTGTGCTTCTGGGGTCCAGTTACTCCCTTCTCCATTACCTCCATGACTCTGGCAAAGAGTCAGCATTTTCCTCTAATGCCTCCTCTACCGCTCCTTTTCCTCAGCTTCTATCTCCAAATGCCTGGCTTCCAACTCAAGTCTCTTTAGCTCCAGATGTTTTTTTAACTCCTCTTCAGAAAAGTTGAGCTGTCTTTTCTTTGAGGGTATTATATCTCCACTGCCAGTCAGATTGTCCTCCTGGTTGCTGTTTTCTGATGCAGCTGTAAACAAGGCTGCAATCAGGTCTGCCTTAGTCAGGTTTCCATGCACCAGTCCCCTAGCCTCGCACATCTCTGCCAGCTGGCTCCTTCTCAGCTTTCCATACTCCTCTGCTGACATGCTGCCTTGTCACCCTAACTAAGCTAACAAAAGAAATAAAACAATTGTGATCTGAAGTCTGAGTATTCACTGTGTGGCTGATTTAGAGTACAAAACACCATCAAAGCTCACTGTACACAAGCTACAGGAATTCACTCTACCCACACAACTACAAGCCAATTAGTATTTGACAACAAATTAATATGTGGTGTGGATATCCCACCACTGCCAAACAATTATATGTGATGCCCGTGCCCTGGCCCAGCAATCAAGGAGCCTCAATCCTCACTACTAACACCAGTGAGGGGCGTCTCATATAGGAGGAAAGGATAACAAATACACACAGTAAAGTGCAATTTCCCTTAAGAGCACGCAGAGATCACAGTCAGTCCAGGGCTGGTCACTCCCATGCTCTCCAGGTCCCCAATAAGACTCCCCACTGGCACAGCTATAGGGTCCAGGTCTCAGCCTAGTGGGCAAGCTAAAACCTCCAGCACCCTCTCTGTACAACCAGTCTTCATGTCCCTGCCCAAGTAGCTGACACACACACACACACACACACACACACACACACACACACACACACACACACACACACACACACACACACACACACACACACCTTGAGAAGAGTTTATATAACCACACAGACACTCCTGGGGAAGGCTGACACAGGCTCTCCAGCTGTATCCGTTTTTCCCAGACTATACGGTAGTACTAGCTGCCACCACCCAATAATATTTATCAGCTACTCAAAGGCCTTTAAAATGATGTCTGATTATTACTGTGCAATGTTATTATCCAATTGGTTGTATAGCCCAGGGATAAAGCTATTAGAGTACCTTTGTACAATTTTACCAAAGGCATACAAGTACTCTAAAGACCTTAAACTATCTCTACAAAAACTGACAGCTGAAAGGTTTTAAAATATTTAATAAATAATAAAAACACAAGACAATACTTTTTACTACACAGTGCTAGTCAAGAGTTCAGAGATCACAGAGAAATACTTAAAATAATCCAGTAGTACAGTTCTGACATCACAGAAAAACACTTAGTCTAAACTTTCTAGTTTCTAGCTATTTCTAAGAGAAAACACAAACCTAAGATAAACATACATATAGAGCAAAGGCAGAGTGCTGATGAGTTGGATGGTCAAGACAAAAATGCTTAATTCTTTCCTAGTCTCTCTGTTTTTAAAATCACATTCCTGGTTCACATTACATCATTCTTCACACTTCCCTGGGTTCCCAGGCTAACAGAAACTACATTTACATTCTTCACCTCTGGGCAGAAATCAGAGCAATAAAGGACATTTATGCATGCAAATTCTGGCCATTAACTCTTACTTTAAAACAATAGCAAGAATTCCTTCATATAGACTGGCCGGAGCCATGTTTACATCAAAGGGTCACACCATGCTTTACTTGGTCAGTAGAGTGCATTGTTGTTACATTATTTTCCAGTTCCACATGTAACAGTATTTTTAACATTTAAGACAACAAGCCTGCGGTTTACATTAATATTTAGAGATGACAGAGTTATCTCCAAAATTCTATCTGGCTGGGCTGGCAGCCTTCACCTATCTTCACCCAATCTTCACAAGTGTTCCAACATTTTTGCCTCATACATCACATTATTCATTAAAACAATCTCTCCCCCCTTGTCAGGGCTCATAACTCTTAGTTGCTGGTTATTCTTCAACTCAACCAAAGTTTTCATTTCCACCTGAGTCAAGTTAGAGGAAAACCTATTCTTACTCATCATTGCTCTGAGTTCATGTTCAATGGAATTTTCTAGGTCTTTCAACTGGGGATGTAGGGGTGGGTTGTAGATACTTCTTTTTTGTAAACTCGTGCCACTATCCCTCATTCCCAGTCTCTCAACAAAGACCAATTGAAAGTTAATTTTTCTCAAGAACAGTTTAACATCAATAATTGTCTTATTCAAGTCACATTTTCTGATCGGAACAAAATTCAACCCCTTAGAAAGGAGTTGAAAGTGTCGTGTTTCCACTTCCACTTCACTGTAGTTGAAAATATTAAATCCTTGGTAGGAATTTTTCAAACCGTCCTTCACAATACCAGAATTCAACCTATGTTCACTCAAAATCTCCCCATGCCTCTCCCCTTTCTCTCATCCCATTGCTGGTATACAGCTTGTAAGTTCTGTATCCTTTCTGACCTCCAGATGGGGAGGATATGCTAAAGGGTCATTCAGTGGTGGGGGTAATCATAGGTACTAAGAACATTTTCCTCTGTATTCATATCATGAATATTTTCCTGTTCCTCCATTTCTCCCCCCAAGGGGCTCAAGTTCTTCCCAGAAAAATGGTTGTTGACGAACCTAGGTCTAGGGTAGTGACTCTTTTGTGAGTATTCCTGCCTATCTCTGTCCATCTTACTTTTTTTCCGCATGTATATTTGCTTACATTTATTGTCAATCTGTCCCCTTAATTCAAAATATTTCTTTTTGTGTTCATCAACAGTAAAAAGCAAGTAATTCACAACACTTTAATTAATATTTTCAATATTTTTTGTTTCCTGTCCTCTGGAGTTCCATTGAGGTGTGGATAACTGTTGTTTAAGCTGCAAATGCCCCTTTTTCTCCTTTATTGTGGTTACTCTGTGTGTGTGTGTGTGTGTGTATGTGTGTGTGTGTGTGTGTGTGTGTGTGTGTGTGTGTGTGTGTGTGTACTTATTTCATATTCCTGCCAGTCTTCTCTTTGTATCAGACACTCACTTTTGAATTGTTTTGATTTATTCCTCTGTCCCCCCTATGACCTACCAGATTCATTGTCTTTGGAAGTCATGGGCAGTAGGAGGCCAACAAACAGAAAGGCAATAATACAGGACTTCCTTGCTAGGGCACCTATCTCTCTGCTCCAGCATGGGTGCTTTTATGGTATTTATTTATTTCTGTATTTATTTATTTATGTGTGTATGTATTTATTATTGTTATAATAAAGAAATCAGTTATTTACTACAAATAAATAAATACATAGCAAAAAGGCACCCCTGATAGAGCGGCACCCTAAGCAGATGCCTAGTTCGCCTATACCTTAGGTTGGCTATGGTGACTGCATCGAGAAAATCATTCTCTGCTTGAATTAAATTATTAATCTCTGGCATCCACCCTGTTTGGAAGAAGTGACATTGCTTATAAAAATAAGTGATAACTGTGCTTGTGACTACTGTGGACAGTTGACAAACAAATAAACACAGTGGGTTGCCATGGGTATATAGACAAATACAGCCTGTAGTAGATATAAACACAGGATGTGCCATACATATGCTGTGGGCAAATGGGTTCTCCACTGATACTTCAGACAACTGGTAGTAACAGGCATGTGAACATATACAGCTGTGGTAGCCGCCACAAAGCCCACATGTGCATACTGATGAAGGGTGGCCATTCACACACACACATCCTGGGTGAGCGTCTTCTAGGACGTACTGAAAAAGCAGGACACACCACGCCAAGCATGGAAACAACCACAAAATAAAAAAAAATGAATAACAGGATTGCTACTGAATACAAGGCTTAATAAAAATAGATTAAGCACTTTCATCTTACAAACCAGACTTTATCAGAATCAAATAGATTAGTTGCACTTCCCTTTTTAAAGCCGCATTGTCACGTAACCCTTCCTTAAAGAGACAACAACCTTTTCATGAAACACCTTATAAAACACTCCATACAACACTGTTAAAACCTAATGCAAAAGAATCTATTCAAAATCTAACATACAATACAAAATAAGTAAATTAAAACTCTATACTTGCAATGATTTTAATTTAAGAATACTCGTAACAGAGAAATAATCATTATGTCCTGCCATTTTTTCAGCATTAGTAATCGATGCCATTTTAATTCACATTTTTTCAGGACTTCTTTCCAGGGAACCCATTTCATATTTGGCTCAACTTTTTGAAGGACCTGGAAAACAAATTCAAGATCTGAGTAATTATTAATATGTCTAAATAATGTATTAGATGTATTTTTGTTTCTAACATCATACTCATGCTTATAGATCCTGATTCTGAGATAGCATTATGTTTTCCCTTTGTAAAATGCTGTACATTTCTCACAGATAGCCACATACACTACACCTTTGATTCCACAATTAAAATGTCAATCCATTCCCGTAACCCACCTACCATTAATGTAAATATTTTCTCCCTCTTTTATAAAACAACATTCCTTGCAATTCCCACACTTGTAAGTAATGATTTTTGTTTTAGTCCCAGTAGTACCCCTTTCCTTATTTTCCATGAATTTTTTTAAATGAATACCCTTCCTGTAAATACACATTCTTTTTCCTCCTAATACTGTGAACATATGATGCACTTTAAAATTTTTCCAGTTAGGGAAAATGATGTCCCTAATAGACCCACTATCCACAAAATATGTATGAAACACAGTACGGGAAAAAATCTTTTCCTTTCCTGTCATTATTTTCACTTTGCTCAATGCTCAAATCCAAAATAGGAAAATATGTGCCTTTTTTCCATTTTTTAGCTACTTTGTCCTGAATGCAATGGAAAAAGGTAATAGGGTATCCTCTCTTTTCAAACATATTATCCAAAATACCAATTTCCTGCAAATCTAGCTGTTCACTGCAGACCATTCACTAATCTCACCATTTTCCCCTTTACCAGGGCTTGTTTTTGAAAATAAGGATGGCAACTACTGTAGTGTATTAGGGAATTAGACTCGGTGGGTTTTTGATAAATATTAAAAACAAACTTGTTGGAACAGCTGCCCTTAATAATAGTAACATCCAAGTAACATGGCTTATCATAAGTTACGTTGTAGGTAAACTCCAAAAAGGACACAGTTCTTTTAACATAAACAGTGAATTCTTCCAACTCATTTCACAACCAAAAAAATACATATAACGTCCTAAAACCTGTTATATAAACCTCACTTATTAATAAAAGTAGAATTCCATATAACATAACTGTAGTAAAATTCCATTGGCAACTGATGATCACATATCCTAACACCTTGCACCCAGGATGGCTGCGTCCTTTGCCATGCCATTGCTATGCTTCTGCTCAGGTTCCACATATGTCTACGAATCACTCCATTCTGATGGAGTGCAAATAGATCATACCATGCAGTTTTTTTTTTTTGCCCCATGTGTAGGATGTATCATATTAATGGACTTATGCAGGCTGCCTGCACATCGATACAAGTTGTGTTTCAGCGCCCCACTAGACTGTACTGCTTGCAATTTAGAATTTGCATTTGCAGTGTGACTTGAAATTCTTCCTGAGAACTGCTTGTGCTAATGCCCCATGAACAGTGCCTACCTGGTGTGAAAAAGAGCACATCATGGACTCCCTAGCAAGTATACAACTCATTTGTGATCACCTCACACAAGTACAATCACAAATGAGCAAAAACTCTCAAATACAAACATAATTTGGGTGTAAAAAGGACAAGAAAATAGTGTTTTTGTAGGGGGCAACCCCCAGCACAATCTGACTGAGGGAATATACACCTCTACACACCCCAGTTACTTAGCTATAACTACTCTGAGAGCACAGCATCACAGAAGAAGGGTAAATTGTCAGTTTAATGGAAATTCATTCTTCCATTCTTCCAGCCAAAATAACTAATGTTTTGACTACAAGCTTGCTATCCCAAATCCTGCCCTTTCTCATGCACATCCAGTTCCAGGAGCTGCTGCTGGGACCATGTTTTGGTTCATTTAGAAAGTTGGATGCATGGTATGACATGTTTGAGGCCACTGGCATCTGTTAGACTGGGGATCAATAGAGGCACCAATATGATGAACAGTGATGGCATTGCCCTGGAGATCTCTGGCAATGAGAAACAGTGATTAGGCAAGGATGGCCTAAACTGTATAGTATTTGGCACAGGTAATGTTTTGCATATTATAATTTTAAAATGTGTTGTCATTGTCATTCAGTACAATGTTTTTAATAAAGACTTTTTCTGACAGATACCAGGACATAAAATATGAGCAACTGTGTGGGATTATATCTGTGCAGTGGGTGTTAGCCAATATAATCTTGGATTTTTTGTACTTTGCACACATGTGCATGCCTCACCTGCATTTGTGTTTCTCTTTCAGCATGAGCAGAGCGAGATGTTAACAATGTTGGCTGCTGCTGCTAGAGGCAGGAGAGACTTTTGGCACAGAGATATTAATTTTAGCATGATCAGCTGACCTGCAGCATAATATATGTATATATGGTACCATTTGTAGGAGTTCGTCACTGATGGTATCCTTCCCATTCTCCCTCCAGTAGGTCATGACAATGCCAGTGGGATACAAGCACATTATACATCACCTGCCCCTGCCTTTGCTGTGGCTGTGATGGATGATAGGCAGGGAGTGCTTCACTGAATGGAATTCTGACTTCTTTTCAGAAGGTGTCCCAGTGCAATTATCTACTGCATCTCAGTCAGTGCTAAAGCTGATAGGTGGGGAGGCAGGTGACAGATCACTGGCCCATTGAGTAGCCAGCACACATATCACCTTTTGTAATTAATTATGGATTCAATCATCTGGCAACTCCATCACATCAAGTCAACAGAAAAGGATGTGACCCTTTCCTTGAGCCACCCTAACTCATCCACTGGATTCCAGTGATATTCATTTAGTCAGGTCAGTGGATAAAATCCTGCCCTACTCCACCCTATTCCAAATCAAGTATACCCTATGAATGTTGTTCCCCGCCCTATCCCTTGTACATTGTCTAGCCCTCCATATCAACATTCGGCTGTCCTTTGTTTGTTACTGTCCTGCTCATATGTCCCCCTCCCAGCATCTCCATATCTAGTCATGTTTGTCTGTACTGTATGGTGTGCTTTTGTTTGACCCTGCTCTCTACCTTTCCCTACATTTCCTCACCCCTATTTCCCTCTTGCCATTCCCTCATTCCTTCTCCCTCTCCATATATACATAAAATGGGAGCCCTGTTTTAACAAAAAATATACTATACCTCCCAACATCTGTTTATTCCTTTATGCTTCCCTTGTGTTGCTATGTTCCTTCATTTCCTACTTTCCTATACGCCCCACTCCTTGTTCTTTATGAGACCAACAGGTGTACAGCTGATTGGACATCACACCACAGGTGTTCACAGTGTACTGTATCTCAGTGTTCTGCAGAGCTTTCCAGCACTCTGTTGTGTTATATGCCACCTTGTACTAACTGCTGCTTTGCTATGGCAGTCTTTCAGGATTTGCACTATTCATCACCTATCCATTGTCTTGTTGTTCTGCATACCTATTTTTCAGCTTGGCTGACGTGATCTGGAATGTTTCCTGTGCTGCTCTACTTTCCACAACAGAACAGCGCTAAGTGCTCAGTCATGCAATGTGTCCTGTTTGGTTATTGAAAGTATTATTTCCACCCTTGTGTACCATCACTATGCTGTACAGCCCTTGCTTTTACATGCAGTGCATTTTGCTGAATCCCCACTTTAATGGCAGTGTTAGAGCTCAAACGATCTGACACTCTAGCATGTAACTAGTCTTTATTGCTTCATTTAGAGTGTAGACCATTGCAATTTTGTACTTCAAGTGCATTGATTATTTATTCTTTTCATTAGGATAGAAATACACTGTCAGATACAGAGGACTTTTTCTGTCAACATTCATGTATGATACCACTACTGAATTTTAGGTTTTGCTTCAAGCTATCTTCAATCCATGTCTACTGATGCAACAGTTTCATTATCAGCTATTGTCTAAATAGATCAGTGCAATGTATTTCTTAAAACAGCTGATGCAACATGAAACTCTTATCTGTGAAATGTCATGTAGGCAAGGACTAAATGCATCAGAATTAGACCATTATGTCTGACCTCACCCTAGAGAGGTACAAGTAACATGAATTCTGTGATAATGTAGTGTACAAGTACTCATCACTTAAGTTTGCAAATACTTAGGCACTCACAGCACAAGCACATGACTACATCTTTGTGCTTTTCAGCACTTAAGGGCTATCATTTGCAAGTAAGTAGCTTTAACTAAATTGTGTGCCAGTCAGTAAGCTTCCTTTTTGCTCCTGCTCCCTTTCCCTACATTTCCTTCCTCTCTTTCTATCTCACCAATCCCTCATCTCTTCTCTCTCCACATATATAAAATGGGATCTCTCTCTTGACAAAAAATGTACATCACTCCCACCACCTGCTTATTCCTTTATGTTTCTATGTTCCTCCATTTCCTGCTTTAATAAACTCTGCCCTAACCATGTGTTTATGGGAAATAATGGTCACAAAAACACTCACACACTTTCATATTCAGTTAGATCTATAGAGTTTTCAGTTCATTTAGCAGCCAAGGTAAATCAATGAAATTAATTAAATGACTCTGCTTGCAAGTAAATAGCATTAACTATAATGTGGACCAATCACTGATCTTCTGTGTGTCTTGTGTTATAAGAGGAGGAAGTCACTTTAAATACAGCCTACACTAATCAAGCATTCATGGGAACTGACACACAAAATGATGCTTATATTGCACATCCAGGTACTAAATAGTTCCTGCATTTCACTCAGGAATCATTGCAAATCAGTAAAAATCATTAAATACTAGGCAAACCTGGAAATGTGCTACATTCTGTTAAGTACTTGGCAAAAAAAAAATAGTTATATTCAAATTAAACTTCTAAGGCAGTCTTTATGGTTTAGCTTAACAGTTTAATTCTGAAACATTTATTCCTTTCCTAGGTGAAACCTGCCAGCTCAGAACGTAGTAATTGCTCTGTTGTTTAAGTACATTATTTCTTCAGTTTAGACAACAGCTGCTACTGAAACTGTTACAAGTTGTATGTGTTCAAGATGGTTGTAGGACCCTGACAGATGTCTGACTTGTCCCCCCTCCTGTTTGTGATTTCTCTTTTCCCATTCATGATTTTCATGGAGCTGAGGTTTGAAAAGTATCCAGATTTGTCCTGCTGGTCTCAGGAGACTATGATTTCTGCTGTCCATAGGACAGGTTCACTACTAAGTATGAGGCAGATGGGATGAGAAACACTTGTATGGACATGGTTCTCTTCCGGAAAAAGAGCAGATTGCTCTGTGCATGTGATGGGTGGGGGCAGCTAACTGAAGTGAAGAAGTTTAATTATCATGAGGTCTTATTCATGAGTACTGCTAGAGGGGATTAGGAGATTTACCTGCAAATGGATGCTGCTGGCATTGTACCAGACTATGATGGTGAACCATGAATTCCTGGGTGAAGCTCTCAGTTTACTAGTTCCAACTTTCATTTATAGTCATGAACTTTGGGGAGTGACTTAAAGGATAAGATCATGGATGCCAACAGTAGGAATGAGGCTCCTTGCATGGCTGCTTTGCTCACTCTTTGTGACACAGTCAATAGCATGGCAATCTGTGGGGATCTTGGAGTAGACCAAAGGAGGTGAGCTTGTATGGGCACCTAATGAGGATGCCACCTGGCTGGTAAGTTTAACAGGCAGTGTCTACTGTGGAGGGGGCCCTTGGTGCATGTAGGACACACTGCAAAATTATAAGTTTGAGCTGGCCTGGAAATTTCTAGGCATACCCCCTACCTCCCGAAATGAGCTGGACACTAGTGGGGATAAGGAAATCTTGGCTGAACACTTTAGTTTGCGTCCAGTATGATTGTCATCAGGGGAAGGACTTTAGAAAGTGGATGGATATTTTGTCAGTCTTTAAAATCCTTTACAGTTTATGTTTTGGACACATTCAGCAAGCTTAACAGGTATAAGTGTGACACCCATAAGCTAACATAGGCTTGTGTTGGTCTTATAGCATGCTTCATAAATATAGTCCTGTTTTAGCAAGTTCTTCCTTGTTCAAAAAAATCTGCCCAGCAATAAATGAAAAATGATCTGCCTAACAGCTGGGTACATAGATTAATTGTATGTCACACAGTGCAACACAATAAATAATATAATGAAAAAATTGATTATCTGTCAAAACAGAGTACATAGATTAATGTGTCTCAAAGAATGCAATATGATATATAATATTATGCAAAATGTGATTCTCTCTATCTGTTGAAACCTCATGAAAGCATATAGTAAAGGAACAGGAAGAACAGAGCTGCTGTGTTATATTCACATCAATTCAACAGTGCATTTCTTTGTCTGCTGACTGACTTGTTTATAAACAGCTTGACTTATTTTTCCTGTTATGCTATGCTGCTTCTATAGGTTGTCTATATTTGTATATGCTAAATGTTGGTACCTGTTTATTGCTTCTTAGCTGCTTTGTAAGATGTGTTTACTAATGGCATGTATCCCCTTCTTGTCTCTTCCTTACCTCTGCTGTTTATTTTTTACATTTACTGTTTTCATCTTTCACAATGGAGGTGTGTTATTCCATATTTGGTGTGATTCCAGAAGCAGTGTATGGTACAACATGCATAGTGCTTGCCTTCCAAATTCAGAGCAGTGCGCTATGTAAGTGATTTGCGCAACTCCTTTTTAAATTTGGTCTGGTTGTAGTATCTTATAAAGAGGATTATTAACGGATCGCCAATTGGAACTTATTAAGTGTTTGAAACATGGATGCCAAGGAACTCACCTTGGGAGCAAGCTGAAGGGTATCAAGGTACATTAATGGGTACTCCACAGCTACTCCATGGTGTGACCAGAACCCGAGGTTAGCAGGTACACAGAAAAAAATAGCAATAAGCATGATACTTTTCTAAATGAATCAATATATACAACTTACTTAAAATTTTACAACCAGTTTTGCATTGCCTGGTCATGCTGTACTTATTTTACAGTGCATGAATAATTATGTTCTACAGAACAGGTAGAAATATTTTGCTTCAAGCTTAGATTTAAATTCACTGCCTGGTATGCTTTTTATTCTTATTGGTACTGTGGATTTCAGATCTTTATGAAATCATATATAGATATCATCTTATCAAGTTCTCATATTCACAATAAACCTTTATTTTCTTGGTTAAAGTTGCTTTAACGGGACTAGACCTTCATTAGATTTTTGGTAAGCATTAGATCCTGCCTTCTGATTGGTTGCCTGAGTGCAAACTCATTGCTAAACAGAAAATGCCAGACAAATCACACCAAGCATAATCAGTTTTAGATGGACTTTTTCATAGTTCCTGTCAAACTTCCCTTTCTTTTCTGAAGAGGAACATTTTAATACTTTTAGTGAGTAGAACTAAACATTTGTTTACTATACTTTAAAAAATTATTTTTTTTACATGGCAGAGCATTTGTGAGAACCAGCTATTTTGATTTAACATGGCTCTATAATCAGAAATAAAATCAGTGTTACTATTCCTGTGCCAGGAATATTTCAATTTAATGGTTTCATTCCTGAGAAGTTCTTAGTTTTCCTGCACTTGTGCCTTGTTGTATCCTGAAGAGAGTTAAAATGATTTATCAGCTTTCTTTTATCATGTGTCAGTTTTTCTTCCACTGTCTATGTATGGATAGTAGTGAAGCCGTTATGTGTTATTCACCAGGTAGTTTAACTCTGTCTGGGGAGTTTTATCAAGCATGTTTCACTAGTATTCTTAAAATTCTGTGTTTAGTGCTAGGCCATGATATTTGTGAAGATTCAGTCTTTACTAAATGATGCCTGTTTTTATAAGAAATATGTTTCTCTTTTACAAATATATTATTAAATATTATATATTATTAAATATAATTTATGTGTGATATGCATTCACTTCTTGAGTTTTTAGCATGTTTAGACTGTTTGAAAAGCTGATGTAAGCAAAGTAGAAAAATATAAAGACAATGATTATGGTTCATTTGATAAAAAAAAAAAATGGCACATTTGATCAAGCACTCAGTCAAAGCCACAAATGACTGAATCACATTTGATAGAAAGATATGTTAGTCTGTAGAACATGGCTGTTGGTTTGTTTGGTGCATAAGAATTATAGAGCAAATGAGTTTTGATCAGTATTGGTTCACTACTAATGCTCACTGTTGTTGTACTTCCATATCTAGAAGTCTGTGTGTGTCCACTATGGTGATTCAGTGTGTCAAGAGTATTCTCTGTTTGCTGCTGTGTAATTGTGGAGTTAATTATTTAAGTTAAGATGGTGTGTGGACGGGGCTGTCCCTCCTGTTAGAAAAGCTTTTGGAGATACATGTAGTGTATGCAACATTTTCAGTGAAATGAATTTAAATATTTGAGGTTTTTTTTTTTGGTCCTCTTTCTTTACTTCATTATAGTGTACCATGTTCCATATTGGGTCTACCAGCTACTCCTAACCACCCCTCCCTTGGGTCAGCCATGGAACCGGTTCACAGCCCCCATGCTAAAGGACAATGCTGTCCAATCTGCTGAAACCTTTACAAAGGCACTCTATGAGCATCTGCAGGAATGCATGGATTGTGCTATCCCAAGTAAAACCAAGACTCAGTCCTCCAAGAAAAGGAAACCAGTCTGGTGGACCCCTGCCATAAACAAGCTATACAACAGAAGGAAGAAACTAGTACAGAAAAGAGTAAAATCCCAAGAAGGTAAGACATCCCTGATCAGTATCAGCAAAATACTACGATCCCTCATTAAATCATCCAAGGCTAGTTTCGAAAGAAAAATTGCCAATGACTCCAAACATAACCACAAAGCGTTCTTTAGCTATGTCAAGAACCTAAGTGGAAACTCTCAGATCTGCTCTGAGTTAGTGAGTTAGTGCAGAATGGCACAAAATACACTGAACCGACTGATTATTGCCAACATTCTGGTAGACAGGTTTAGTGCAAACTTCACCCCCCTCTCACCCCCTAAAGGGCCCATAAACATACCAAAAGAATGTAGGGCCCCATCAATCACCAAAACACAGGTTAAAACAGCCCTATCAAAAGCCAAAAACACAGCTTCAACTGGGACCGGATGGTGTCCCAGGCTGTCTCTTACAAGAGCTCCAAAATGAACTAACCCCTCACCTAAACACACTGTTCAAACTCAGCCTCTCTACAGGTTACATACACACAGAGTGGCGCACAGCAACAGTTATCCTGCTCCACAAAGGTGGAGCCACAACGGACCCCTGGAACTATCGCCCTATAAGCCTGACTAGCCTGGTCTGCAAGGCTATGGGACACATCATCATGGAACTCATTATCAGAGACATTGGGAAACTCCAAACCTTGGACCCTACCCAGTTTGGCTTTGTTAAGTGCAGATCATGCCTCCTAAACCTGGTGGACTTCTTTGAGATGGTTACCAAGGCATTAGATGAGGGAAAGGAGGTCCACACAGTCTACCTAGACCTTGCAAAGGCTTTTGAAACCATTCCCCATTCTAGTATTATAGACAAGCTCATCAGCTTGAACATAAACCCCTACATCATGAAATGGGTTGCCAACTGGCTCATGGATAGAACCCACATGGTGAAAGTTGCAGGCTCTACGTCTGACTCTAAACCGGTTACAAGTGGTGTCCCCCAAGGCTCAGTCCTAAGACCCCTCCTGTTCAGTATATACTTTTCAGAGGTACAGGCAAGCATAGGAGGATTATGGCTGACCAAGTTCGCAGATGACTGCAAACTATGGCCATAATTGATTCTCCAGCTGATACAGACACCCTCCAGATGGGTCTCACTGAGACGGATACCTGGTGTCAAAATCATGGCCTCAAGCTAAATGCCAAAAAGTGCATAGTCATCCCCTCTGGAAAAAACAAAGTACCCGCAAACTACCACATGGGTGGTAGTCCCCTAAATACAGAAAATGTATTAAGGGATCTGGGGACCCAACTAGATAGTAATCTCTCCTTTGATAATCATATTGCCAAGGTGGTTAGAAAATCCTTCTATGTGGTCCACCTAATAACAAAAGGGTTCACATCTAGAACAAAAGAGGTTATTGTGCCTCTCTACTCATCAATCATTATACCCATCATAGAATACAATGCCCTATTTGGGATGTACCTTACAAGACACCTGCAACAGCTGGAAAGACCACAAAAGTACCTCACCAAGAGGATTACTGGCCTCAAACAGATGCCCTATGCAGCCTGACTCAAGAAACTCCAGCTGTACTCAGTTGCATACCGCTTACTCAGAGGAGATCTCTGCCTGACATACAAGGCCATGTCCAACCCAGAATTGATGGACATGCTCCACCTAAAAAAAAACAAATCCCAGAGAGCCACACGCTCTAGAGATAAAAACCTCACCACAACGATAAATAGGACATGCTGGAGGGATAGATTCCTATCCCAGAGACTCCCCATGCTTTGGAACAGGATTCCAATATACATCAGGCAGAGCCCCTCACTAACACTCTTCAAGAGAAACCTTGATGGGTGAATGGGAAACAGAAAATTTACCCTGCGGATCACTGCAGTGGCTCTGCTGGACAGTGGCGCAGGGAACTAATGCCTCTGCTGGACAGAAGCACAGGGAACTAATCTAAGGGGGTGACGAAAGCCAACACATTCTGGCTAGGCTTATAAATGACCTTGGGCAGATAGCCTAGTACTTACCTATGAACCTATGAACCTAAGTGCATTCTGGTGGTCTCTGTCATTCACATTCATGGGGGGAATTTCTTTATTTATACCCTGCCCAATCCCTCTCCCAGGCAATGGCATGGATAAACCTGAAGGGGTGAAGTGGGGATGTTGCTACATATTGCCTCACCTCAGCAGCAGCTCAGCCATGTCCACTTTGCCTCCTCTTGGGCCAGGCTTCCTACCATGTGACAACCCTAGCCTTCACCAGGGATAATCACAGGAGATATCTATGTCACTGCCCTCCCTCCAGGATGATAACACCCATCCCTTCCTGCTGTTGCATCAGTCTCCCAAGCCACTGGTCGAACTCAGATCACCTGGGCTGTAGTTAGAGATTTATTCCTCTATGTCCCTGGAGTGGATGAGATCTTTGTGGTTTTAGTGAAATGAGATCAAATGTGCCACTTTTTTTTTTTTTTTTTTTTTTTTTTTTAAATGTGCCTCAGAACAAATAAACCATAATCAAAGCCAGCATACTAGACCATTGCCAGATGATTCTTGTTGGTATCAGAACTTTAGAAATGTATAAGCATGAGACTATGAGCTAATTGGTTTGAATCTAACTATAATAAATCTGACAATATTTGTTCTAAAATTAGACCCAATTTCATGTCTAAGTGCAGTCTAGTCTAAAGCAGTTTGTTTCCATTTTACCTTCAGCAGATGAATCGGGGAAGAGTGGCTTTGAATTTAAAAGCTTAGATGGGTATAGTTTTGAAGCTGATAGGATCATGAAATTACAAGGGAAGTAAGTCAAGAAAACATTTATGCCTTCTCAATACCCATGGTCATGATGTGACTTCCATGTCTAGAAGGGCAAAGGAGGTCACACCAAGCATGAATTTATGGGTCTATCTAGCCATCAACTTTCATTTTGAAGGATGTGAGGATGTCAGCTTTATAAGTTAGGAAAATTTGTTATGGAGATGAGGAAAAACTTGAATAATATACATTAGGTGATATATCTGATTCTTCAGTGTGTTTTATTGCTATGTTGACAGAAACTTAAATCTTTAGTTTGAGTTTTTGTGAAGATGTTTGCTTTGCAGAGATGCAAGAGATAAAGAAGGGTGGGTCATTAATTGCACACAATGCAAGACATATACTTCACCATAGGAGTCTGTAACAGACCGAGAATAAGAACAGGGCGTCAAGCCTTTGTTAGTAGCCAAAGGTCTTTGGAGTTGTAATTCTTTTGGTTACAAACCTCTGGGGTCAGTCTAGCTGTATGATGTTTCTGCAGAGGTACATCCCAAAGGAGGCATTACACTCTGTACCTGGCCTAATATATATATATATATATATATATATATATATATATATATATATATATATATATATATATATATATATATATATATATATATATATATATATATATGTATATATATATATATATATATATATATATAGCTGGAAAAAGAGAAATCATGAACAATCTGTTATTGTTGTTTTGGATGTAAAAACAAGTATTTTAAATGTTTATATGCTATCAAATATAATATGTATGCATATTATGTATGTATTCATATATAGGAGTGGGACTACTTCGAAATCCCAATGCCCATATAACCGACGTTCATTTATGAGAGACAAAAATAGTGAAAGATGAAATACCCGAATGGTGAAATTTTCCCAGGGTAAGTAAACACTTGTCCAACATGCCCTTTTCTCCACTGTAGTGCAATCCTGGAGTTGGAATATATAGTTAGAGGGGTGTGGGGGGTATAGACCCCTAGCTAGGTGGGTTTTACTTACCTTGGTGTGTGTTTTGTTTGGGCAAGTGTTTACTTACCCTGTGAAAATTTTGCCTTTTGGGTATTTCATCTTTTGCTGTTTTCATTTTGTGTAAATGAATGTCGGTTATATGGGCATCAAGATTTTGCAGTAGATCCATAGGAATATATTCATAATAACGAATGATCTAAATGCTGAATGGCATTACTTCAAACAAAAAAGGTTGAACCCCACATTGCCGTAAAACTCAACTCACTTACTCTGCAGTGGAGTAAGCCCTACTGTGCCCCCTACTCATTATATAAACCAATTCTGGACTGCAGTACACTGGGGACAGAAGAAATTCTAATCCCTGCTATACCTTGGTCTCATCAACATTTTCAATTTCATCCTTTTGTGTTTGGGGTAATCCCATTCAGTATTCGGATTGTTTGTCTTATGAGCATACTCACACACGCGCACGCACACACACACACACACACACACACACACACACACACACACACACACACACACACACACACACACACACATGTACACACACACACACACACACACACACACACACACACACACACACACACACACACACACACACACACACACACACACACACACACACACACACACACACACACACACACACACACACACACACACACACACACACATTTAGCTTTGATATCATGATTTAGACATATAACTTAGAGTGTGATCATGCTTCTTACATAGATATATTTGCAAATCAAAATTTTTTTTGTGCTGAAATTGTAGCATAAAGACCTTGAAAATCAAGAAAATGCCATGGTTCTGTATTTTGAAATGTACCTATGTTCATTCCTGTGGATTTGAATGATTGCTTGAGATAAACTGATTTGTTTACCTTCCACAGGGTTCCAATTCCTGGTGGTTTGTCAAGGTTTACTGTAAAGGGAAGCAGAAACATTTCTGCAGGAGAAAAAAATTGGTTTAACTCCATTGCTAAGCACTACTACACTTAATTTGTTGAACAGATAAGCTTTTAAGTCTTTTATAACTCATTGTCAGACATGACAGGGAGAAAAAAAATCATAAGTGTACAGCATTTAAGAGTATTAAGGACCTGTAATTTTAAAACATGGGAAGCTGGATTTATAGACAACCTCATCACTGGTCAGCTGATGTAGTGGGAAAGGTGTTTCAGCTGCAGAACTGAGGTATGTGAACCATCTGCACTGGAATAAATAGATAAAGGCCTGAGTGTGATCCAGGTGACATGAGTTTGATTAGTGGCTTGGACATCTAGTGGAATTAGCAGAGGGAAGGGAGGAGTGATCTGGCTTGGCTGTCTCAATTCTCTTCAGGAGGAGGAGGAGGTTGTGGGGTGCTTCTCAGGGGTGCTTGATCCCATGGTAGAGTCTTCAGTGGAGACTAGAGGCCACATGGGAGCACAGGCTTTGAAGGGAGCAAGGCAGTCTAGAAGAGTTATGACACTTGCAGAAGTGAGTGATACACCCTTAATAACACCCATTGCATGCTGAACCCTGGCGAGGACTATTGGACATGTGCATTGGAAGTTAGGGGCTAAGGCAGAATTTGTGGCCTTCACCAGTGATGGCACCAGTCTCCACTGCTTTTTCCTCACCCTGAAAATAACAAGTAGACCATAGGGTTCTCACCTCATAGGGAATGAAGAAGCCTCCAGAACAAGTGGCAGGGAGGTTTTGATACATACATCAGGAGCCAAAAAAAAAGACAAAAAAGGATTTGAGAGGTATGATATTCATTAATAGAATCAAAGTACACAAAGCAACAGCAACACAGTGCCTGGTTCTTTGCCTGTGGCACACTCAATTAATTCAGGAGAGGGGGGCAACAGATACTGTAGTAATGCATGGACTTCTGTCAAAAGTGTAATATAATGGGAATGTGCAGAACTTGTGCAAACTGTATTTTGGTCATACGACTTAAGCATAAGCACACTACAACAGCAAATTAGCATATGGTAACATTGCTTTCTGTCATTTATTTATTTTTTATTTATCTTTTATTGACAGAGTTAGTCCCAGTAGGCTACTAACCTTTTTTCAAGGGAGACCTGAAGTGGTATTTATACTACCAGGGGAAATTTGGCTAGGCCATCAGGGAACTTCCCTACTCTTTTTCAAAAGGTACTGTGATGAAAGGCAGTTACTGCCAGCACAGCTAGCTGGAATTTTGTAAATAACTATATATCACTGGTGAATATCAGTATGATTTACACAAGATGCTTGTGTTACAAATGTATTAGAACTGTATGTCATGTGTATATCAAACTGCTTATACAGAAGTGTATGTTGAAAAGGTATTTACAAAGTGCTGTTTGAAATGTAACCACAGTGCACCCTACTGGAAGAGAACAGAAATGTACATGCATTATTGTAACTGTTTAAATGTATATATTTTAACAGTGTAAACTGGAATACAGGAGGTTAACCTCAGTCCAGCAAACTTTAGAAAAATATCTGAAATTAAATTACTTTATAGGATGCAATAAAGAGGCTATCTCTCAAGTTTTCAGTGCAGCTAGAGAAAAATGGTCTGTACTAGGAAGCTTTCTGTATTGTCCTTTGAGTGAACTAATTGCTACTTTAGAAGCATGAAGGAATGCAATTGTTTTATGATTTCCAGCATCTGCCAAAGATCTGAGGAAAAACCCTTGTCTGTATATTTTTTACAGGTAGATACTAAATGCTGCCAGCTTTTAGCAATGGGGGTTTTGGCCTGGGAACTAGAAGTCAGATGACCAGAAATGATGTCATTCTGCAAGCTATCCCAGCAGTAATATTTTAGATATTAATTTGAGAAGTTTCTTAGAGAGACAAAGCATTCTGTATTCTCTCTTGGAACTGACAAGAACCATTCACCACAAGATCTGCCTAGCTGTAATGAAATAAGTTTCTAAGGAATAGTATAATTCTATTAGATTCCATCAGGAATATAGCAAAGCTTAGTTTGGATGTTTTTCTTTATTTGTGTGAGCCTGTACTGCAATGTTATTTTTAAAATTTCCCATGGTTTTGAACTCTGATATCACTGTGAATATATATTTAGTATTGTCTTGTTCTTTTATTATTTATTATTAAATATATTTAAACCTTTCATTGTGGCTGATCTGTGTAGAGATATTTAAGTTTCGAGACTACTTGCATATTTAGTTGGTGACACTGTGTGGGCCACTCCCAATAGCCTTGCAAACTACCATTTGTATTAATAGCAATATTACACAGCAGGACTGGACACCCCTTTGTTAAAGGTCTTAAGGTAGCTGATAAGGAGTGACCAGTGGCAATGGAAATGACCTTATAGTCTGGGCAGAAGGGGACATAGCTAGTAAACCAGTGCCAGCCTTTCGCATTTCTTATATTTTTGGTCTCTTACCTTAATCAAGTGTTTTATTCTTATGGAAATATATCCTCCTGATGTTAAACATTTTGTTTATTTTTTTGCATTCAAACTTTCAAAACTTTCTACATTCTTCTGCAGTTTTTCCCCTGAACACATCACTCCAATTAGTTTTACATAGTGACTGTTTTGCTTGCATGTACTCTGTAATTAATCCTCTGTGCATTGGTATATATTTCAGTTTGGTAGAATTATGTAGCAACAAATTAACCTTTATAGCCCCATGATCACTGCCCATCAACAGTGGTAAAACTTGATATGAAGTAACAGTAATTTCTTTAGGAACACAAACAATGTCAAGTATGTTCATTCCCTGGTACTTTTTTACAATTTGAAGCAATTGTTGTTCCTAAACATACATTATGAATAATATGTTGTTGAATCAATATTATTCCAGTCTGTTCCTGATAAATGTAAGTCCCCAGCCACTATTATTTTTCCCTCCACTGTTATCCAACACACTCTAAACACCTTCACCCTTTTGATGTCATGATGATGAAGTTAGCACTTATATAACTATGCCCAGAAACTGATTTTAAAAGCCCTATTAAAGATAGTAGCTCACAACACCCAAGCTGTATACCTTTTACTTTTCATACAGTCTTTTTATGCCTAGTGCACGTGTACTTAAGAAAGTTAAATCCTGGGTCTACAGGTATGGACAATCTACCACCAAGTGTGCTGAAGACTGTAGGTATTTTTTTTATTTATTATTCATTTATTCCATTTGTTAACTAGGTAATGTCCAATAGGGCCAGAAGCCCATTTTTAGTAGAGGCCTAGGGAGAAAAGCTCCACATGTAGTAACAAAGCTTATAATAATAATAATTATTGTAATACAGTAGCCAGTCCAAAATGCAAATGACAGTGCACGCAAGTATACAGAGTCTCAAGTACAAGCCATTGTAAACTTATACAGAATACTAATTACAAAGACAGTGAGCATAAAATAAATTTAGTGCTAGAATGCATGTATATCAGCAGTGATGTGAAAGACAGGGAGTTAATTAGTATTCCTTATGTATGTACAGTATGGCTGGAATCAAAGGATCCCTGTCCATCGATTAAAAGAGTGTGAAAGATGTTATGGATCAGCAGAGTTTGAAGAGAGATTGAGGGAGTATAGTAGGAGGTAAAGTAGACAAATAAGGTAAGATACAGGGAGGAAGGAAGAAATTACACTGGTGACCTATTATCTATTATATATTGTCTAATTACTATAATAAAAGATCCAACAAATAAGAATGCATTGTTTCCATTTGAAAAGAAGCTGTCACTACACCCCTGTGCAAGAATGGTCCTTCAGTTATTCAACTTTATTGAAATGTCAGCACTTGAAATGCTGAGCCAAAAAAAACAAAAACACAGAAGAAGATAGAATCTCAAAAATGACCCCCCCCCCCCCGAAATTATATATACCAACTCCAAGATTGCCATACCTCGGAGAAAAGGCTATATTCTGAGAAGTGGCTTCTCAAACTTAATATATGTAAGTCCATTCTTTCGACCATTCAGTCATTCAGTCTCTAGATTTCGGGACTTACTCTAGTGGGTACCAACATTTCAAATGGATTCCCCTTTGGCAAGACGTAACAGCTACTGTCCAATTAAATAATCTTCTCATGATGTATGCATAAGACTTTCTTTCTTTCTTTCTTTTTTTTTTTTTTTTGTTTCAGGCCTACTCATGGTACTGACTCTACCATCTTGGATGTGATGTAGTATCTGTATTGCCAGTTAGATATTAATAAATACACTGCTGGTAGTTTTCTTACTGTTTCCAAAGCCTTTGACACTTTGTCATTCTAAACTTCTAGAGATCCTTGGTTTAGTTAATTTCTCCCTCAACAACACCACATCTTGCCAGTTAGTAAAATGAAATGGAGAGATTTCTTCTTTTTAGCATAGCAGGAGGGTGGCCTAATGGTTAAGGTGTTTGTCTTACAAATGCAAGGTGCAGGGTTCAAGTCTCACAAGGGATAATTGGTTAGACTTAAAATGGCTCACAAGGGCAGTTAGCTTAGTACGAACCTATGAACAGTGTTGCACTACCTCAAGGACCAGTGTTGGAGCCAGTTCTCTTCGATATCTATTTGAAAAAATATATATATTCAGTCACTGCAAGAACCACTAAGCTAATTCATTAGGATATACTGAGAACTTTACAACTCTTTTGTTTGTTCTTCCACTGGATGCCATTATACCTAAGTTACACATATGCTTCTTCTCTTTCCATACCTTGTTTAGCCCACTGGACCTGCATCTAAATGCTTCTAAAACAGAATCAGTGACATTTGTGTTTAAGGGAAGCACCAAGTTTCCAACTTCTAAAACACAATCAGTGACACTTCTCTTTAAATGAAGCACTAAGTTTTCAATATCTTATTGCATAACAAGCCATGACATACCTCATAACTTAATTTGATCATAAACTCAGTATCATATTTTCTGTGTCAACTTTCATTGCAGAGATAACATCTAAAAAGCTGCTTGGTTGTTTCATTAAAAGCAGTTAATTGTGATCTGTATGGGAAAGATACTATCAGTAAGAACAGCCCCAAACTTACTATGTCATATAAGGTCAAGACTTTCCTTACTAGTAGTGGCTGGCTAGCCAAAGCAAACTCATTTTGTACCTTCTCCCATGTATTAAGCTCACCTATTCATTGGACTGTTTGGTTTCCTGCAACAAAAGCTAACCAAGTGTATAACAGAATATCTAGATATACTGTTAACTAAAAGCTAAACAAGTGTACAACAGAATTTCTAGATATGCTGTTAACTAAAAGCTAAACAACTATATAGCAGAATATATAGATATGCTGTTAACTAAAAGCTAAACATGTGTATAACAGAATATATAGATATGCTGTTAACTAAAAGCTAAACACGTGTATAACAGAATATATAGATATGCTGTTAACTAAAAGCTAAACAAGTGTATAACAGAATATACAGATATGCTGTTAGCTATCACCAATATATATAACTGTCTGTGAATGAGGACTATTAAATGACAATTTTTCATTTAGCATCCATCTGTAATTCATCGATATCTTTGCCCAGAAACTATTACACTCATTCAATAGTCCTTCCTTATCCACAGCTATCACCTCTGTTGTGAGCCTGGGGCATAACTTTGCGGAGTAGTTTGCATTCCAAAACCAAAAAAAAAGAAACTTCAAGTTTGTGTATTGCTGTTGGCAAACTCTGGAAAACATGCTGTGCAGCATTAGGTACGTCTCTAAAAGAAATATCTTCATATTCTTGATGAAAGACTACCTGCAGTATAATTTTTCCTAGATGTGGCATTACCTAGATCACATTACCTTAGCAGAGATTTTTATTGTTCTTTCTTCTGTAATGTATATTACTGTTCCCAATTCTCATTCTCAGCTTGTTTATTAGTGTTTCTTGACACATTCCCATAAGCTCTGACTTCTCTATGATGTAGGTACATTTGTGATGATTGACAGTGTACCTTCTACAGTTATAATCTCTGTCTAATTGCAGAATTTGTAGATACTGTATGAATGAAGGCTATGAATCATGTAAAGTGTCTTTATCTGGTTACTCCTGTCAGCTGAAGGAACATATCTAGTTAATTTTGTATGAGTTTACTTCTTAATTTCTCCTAAGTATTTGTATGATCTACTGACTTCTTATGTATTGTTTGATTTGTAAACTAGATTATATTATCACTGTATGTTTTGGTGGGGAGTATTTCTGTCTCATTGAACATTGTTCCTCTCAGATGGACGTTCTTGGATAGTGAGTAAAATGAATGACTGAATGAATGAATGAATGAATAAAATAAATGTAGTGCTTACCAGAAAAGGTATCCCTGTGCTCCAGAAAGTGTCACAGATCTCTTGTACAGAAATCAGAAAAACACCCAACCCTATTTTAATCAGGCAGATTAAAAAATTGTGTTTTATAGGATGATTAAAACATTTTTGCATCAAACATTTTTTTCACAGAATGTCTTCTCTTTTTTGAAATTTAATACATGCTAACTAATGTAATTTTATTTCATCTGTGCAAACTTCGAATAGTATAAAGAAAGCTCTTTTTATTAGATAGTAGCAATAGTAATACTAATAATAATAATCCCTTTTATTTCACAATATTGAATTCTTAAAAAACAATGATAAACTAAACTGGTCTTTACATATCAAGACTTGCTGCATTTTTAACTTTGCCATCCAACAAACACCGCACATTGTCCAGAATTAATATAGTTTAGGTTAAAATAACTGGAAATCTTAGCATTTATTTCCACCAGTGGTACATGACAGGTCCATCCTCATTTGCCTATTCTCTCTGCTTTCTTTCTTTGTTTAGTAAAACTGGCATATGGACTTCAGACAGCCTGAGATTGAACTTATTACTGCTACAGATAGCATTAATATGCTCGTCCTCTTTGTAAACGATTTACTAGTTTTTCTTTCAAAATTCTGAGAAAGATATTTCCAAACATTTCTACCTTTTATCAAATTGTAGTAGCATGTCACATTATGAAGGTAATGTAGACAAACTTGAGGAGCTACCTACATCTCCAGTTGTGATGATGTGGTTTCAAAATGGAGATAATCTCAGGTTCAGAAGCAGGGTTAAGCTGTGGAGAGAAACACCTCATTAGCAGCTGTATACCGTGCCTCTGAATCGAATACTGTGCCAGTGTTCTGCCTACTAAGCCATGCATAGCAGTAGCATAGGCACCCCCTAGATATGCACACAGATGTACATTCAGACAGCTATGCACACACACACACACACACACACACACACACACACACACACACACACACACACACACACACACACACACACACACACACACACACACACGCAAATAAATGATGATTACATTCACAGATGTCCTCTGTGCGGCATACCAGATGCACTGTGGGAGCAGTCTCAAAACAACTATTCAGTATTGAGCGTTAATTGCCAATTACCATGCTAGAAAAGGAAGTTTCTGGCCACAAGACTTTCAAGAAGTTATTTTCTAATCTGGGGATCATCTGTAAGGAATACCCTGGAAGTGTTTAGTACATTTGCCTAGTCAGGGCTAAGCTATAGAGTGCACAGAGAGGATTAATTGTGATAGAGAACTGGAAATGAAGCCTGGACAAGGCCTACAGCCTGAATATCTTGCAACAGCCTAGTTCTTCAAAGGGCTGTGTGGATCAGAAAAGTACTGTTTTGTGGAACTGCAAACCAAAGAACTGTGCTTGTTTTATTTAATTTTAGGATAAAGAAGTCAGGTAATGCTGTTGTTTTCATTTTATTTATAAAATGAGAAGCCAAGAGCTTCTGTTACTTTATTTTCCTGGTTCATTGTCATCATCGTCATTATTATGAGTGTAACCTTTCACACTTTTATATAGGATTGGGATGATACATCAACTGTTGTCACATCTTTCAAGTCAAAGACACTTTTATCTTCCTCAGTAGTCATGTCTCTCTGTCTCTGATCTTCTTTCACACAATCCACCCATCTACTGGATAGACATCTTGTGTCCTCTTGCCTTCATCTTGTCTCTTCCAAAGTCTGTTTTAGCAAATAATCTTCTGATTTCCTGCACACATGATTGCACCACCATAATCTAAACTGCTTGACATAGCTACTAGCCTACCTAAGAAATGTAGTGCAAATTTTTCTCCACCCACATGTAAAGCTATTCCTCAGATTCCACAGTCCCAGCCACCCCCTTTAATTACTATGGAATTAATAATTTCAGTCCTCCCAAAAGCTAAGAACACTAAAAACCCAAATAACAACTTAAAACAAGGATGGTCATTCATTAGAATTTTTTAAACTAAATATGCTTGTTATTCCTCCTGAAGGGTCAGTTGATACAAGACTCACCATGGAAATTACTTTTTTGTACTATCCAGTTTTAGAAATTCCGTCTGTCAAGGATGGTGATGGATAGCTTTGATGTGCTGTCCAGTAATTTAATAGATCTGGTGACATTGCTGACCAATGGGATACTCCCGTCAGCCTTGAAAAAGGTTATGGCTATTCTGATTCTCAAAAAAAAATTCCTTGAACCTGAATAATTTAGACAACTGCCTTCTAATCTCTAACCACCCTTTTTTGGGAAAGTCATTGAGAAGATTGGCTATAAATAACTAGAGACTTATCTTACAGTTAGTGGACTATTGGACCCCTTTAAGTCAGGTTTCCATACTCATCTTAGCACTGAGACTACTCTCATAAAAGTTGCTAGTGATATCCTTTTGGCAAGAGACCAGTAGCACTACACATTCCTGGCCCTCCTGGATTTCTCTACAGCATTTGACAATATGTACCAAGGCATTTTGATTCTGTAGTATTTCTGCTATGTTCTTTGACTGGTTTACCTCATACCTGTCTGGCCATGCTCATAGATTCTGCTCAGGAATCAGCTCTTCCTCTCTGCACCATTGTGATTTTGGAGTACCACAGAATTCTATCCTAGGCTCACTATTGTTCACAGTGCATATACCTCCTTTAGAAGAACGTTTAAAGGGAAAGGGAATAGCATATCATAGCTCTTCAGAAGGCACTCAGAACTATTTCTTCTTTCCCCAAGATGATATGGTGACATGCACTCCCTGACTGATTATCTTGAGGCCATACACTCTTGGCTCAAATCAGTTAAAACTGAACACCACCAAGACCAAGGCCTTGGCAGTTCATGTAACCCTGACTGATTCTTCTGCCTTACTACTGCCCGATTATATCATGTACAATAGTAATAAGCTTGGATTTATTAATAAAGTGCAGAATATTTATATTATTCTTGACTCATAGCTAACACTTCAAGACCAGGGTACAGCTGGAGTGAAGTGTTCTTGTTTCCATTTGTGAAACATTTCTAAGATTAAGCACTTGATATTTCAAGCTGATCTGAGTTGTTGTTCATGCCTTCATCTTTTCCAGACTGGATTACTGAAATGCCCTTTACCTGGGATTACGTAGAACTGAGTTGGATCACTTACAGATGATCCTTGGCTACTTATTACATCACCAACATATTGCACATGTTCTGTGAAGCTTGCATTGGTTTTGAGTTCATTACAAGATTATCTATAAAATCCTGGTGTTAGTTTATCTGTCTATTCATGACATGCATGCCTGTTATGTGTAGGATCTCATTGTACCCTACTGCCCTATGTGTGTTTTGGACTCAGTTTCCAAGAGGCTGAAAATAACTGATTAATCTGTTGTCAGTTTTGTGTCATACTTTCTAATTTCTGTTATTTATAATTTCTTATTATTGGTGTGTTGTGTAAAAACAGTTTAATGAACTTGTACTATGATATGATGCATGTGAAGGCATATAGAAAACTATACTATAACAGACTGAAGCTGAAGTACATTTTGCTAGAGATGTGTTATAAAATTGTTACTGTTTAGTCTGTTTTCTTCTCTAGACCTTTAGAACTTTTATCTCCTATTTTCCTTTCTAGCAACATAGTGTACTTTGTCTGGTTCTCTCTTGCTTTCTAACACTTTTTCTCATTTTTTATCACAATAGCATATATATATATATATATATATATATATATATATATATATATATATATATATATATATAGCCTGTCATCTTATTAACACTCCAGTTGTTCAACTAAATATGTATTTTTCCACATGGTTAGCCTATTTTCCTGCTATCACCATGCTATTTTATGCTCAGCACCGTTAATGTCCTGGTCTTTTTTCTGTTTACTAAGCAGTTAGGGTTGGAAAAACTGCTTGCAGCAGGGATTCATAATTAGGGCAGCATTATCCATAATAATAGAAAATAGGAGAAAATTAAGTATGGGGGAGAAGCTGCTTTAAAGTGTCACATACCCCCATCAGTGAAGAGAAATGTTACACACTAGCATTCTGAGGCACTTACAATTTACACCTCATTGACTCTTTATTGCTCTAAATACTTTAGTTAATTATAATAGTTGCTGTTTTTTGTATCCTGTTTCACAGAGCTTGAGTATTTTTAGCATTATAAGGCCCTTTATCAACTATATTTGTGCAAAAGAACAGCTTAAACCAGAATTAAATGCACATTCTGTCATATATTTAATTTGTGCTCCAGTGAAGACAAATAATATTAGGCCTGCATATGCATATGGCTAACATGACACCACAACACAAAATTAGGAAATCAGCTTGAGTATTAAGAACATTGCCACAGCCAAGATTGCACATATAGAGGACATGCATTGCCTACTTTTGTTTTTACTGATGTAATTTCCCCCTTTGTAGACTGCCTTCATGTTTAAACACCTTTGAGCACCCAGTGATACATCAGTATAATTGTTCTGCCCTCACTCTGCAGAGTTTGCCTTATTACTTAGTTTACAGAGGTGTACCTTTACTTTTAGTTTCTGTCTTTTAATAGTCACAGCAAAACTCTGCCTCAGGCCATCTGTTTAACCTTAGTTAGGTTGGGTGTGCTGAATAACTTGGTTTGAGAAGGCCCAGACTGATTGTCTCCCACCAAAATGAGAGGTATGGTCCAATTCCTCAGACACCCCCAAATCTACACATTTAATCTCACTGCTCTCCACCCACTTTTTAATGACACCACAAACCTGCTTAAAGACACAGCTAAATCAGGACAATTTCCACACATTCAACTATCCCTTACCATCGATAACAATAGTATTAATATTCTCTTCCCAACTCACTCACTCACTCACTCACTCACTCACTCACTCACTCACTCACTCACTCACTCACTCACTCATGCAGTAGTCAAAGTCAAAGTAAACTTTATTGTCATACAGATCAACACAGAGGAAAAAGTGTGTCATTGCATGAAATTTTGATACTCAGGCTCGTACCATAAGAATTATAGTTTACAGAAGGAAGATTAATAATAATTTAAAAATACTGAAAATCAAAATCAAAATAAGATACTAAAAATAAATACAATAAAAAAAAGATAAAAATTTGAAAGTTTTTACAGCAGAAGCAAAAACAATACAACAACAACAGGAAGAGACTTAATAGAAATATAAGGATATATAGCAAATAGTACTATAAAGAAAGAGGCACACGTAAAAAAAAAAAAAAAAAAAAACGTACCCACCACCAATATATGTCATAAACGTACGTTTTTTCAGTTTTCATAGTGCAGATAGAGACAGGGTGTAGTCTGTTAATATAGTATCCACCACAGTACTTCTGACATTATCTTTTCCACTCAGTCAACTTATGATTGCCCAGTAAATATCCACCCTTCCTGCCTTTGCACTACTACAGTCTCTTCCCGTCTGATCCAAAAACTCACTTCTTCCTGTATCAGCACAGTTATTATTTCCTTTAAACAACCTTACTTCATCATATTCATTTTTTTCTCCTGACTTCATACCACTCCCCCCCATTTTCTCCTTCACCACCTTATTCTTGTTCATAGTCTGTACTGCAGATTCTTGTCTTTGATTCTCAGTTCTCTCATTCTTAACCAATTCGCTCACTACTCTCTTGGATTCTCAGCTGTGTCTGTCTGACTTCTTATCCAACAGTCACTCCTTTTACCACTCTTACCTTTTCCTAATGTCACTCTAATGCTCATATATCTTTGGGTGTAACTTCATAACCTCATTGCCCCTCCATCTTATCACAAGTAAACCTGCTCTTCACTAGTTTAACTTCTCTACTTCTTCTGCTACTTTCTCACCTCACAGGCATTACACTTACACCTAACATTTCCTCACCTACTGTAAGCCTTCATTTACATAATTTTCTCTGAAATTCTTCACCAGAAATTGCTTCACATCTATTTAGCAGGTCACCTAATTTTACTTTAAATACAGAATTGGTATCTCTCCTTACTACCACCAGAGAACAAAGCAAAAAAAACAAAAATGAAAATAAAAATTACCTTTATAAAACCACTTCACTTCTTTCAACATTATTCAAGAATTAAACTGTGTGGAGACATACACCCTAACCCAGGCCCTCCTTCAGTCTCTACTCCCATATCACGCACACCCCTGTTGGTCACCTCTAACAACTCCAGACAGCTATAATTTTCCTCAATAAATATGAGTAGCATTTGTAATAAAATCACTAAACTTCATGCCTGGATCTCTCATTATACACCAGATATTGCTGCCCTTACTGAGACATGGCTAAAGGCTCATATAAAAGACTCAGAAATTCTTTCCCCATGATACAGCATCATTAGACCCGACAGGCTAAACAAAAAAGCTAAAGAGGTAGCTATCCTCTACCCTAAAACACATGAAGTTTCTCTTCTAATAAGAAACTCTGCCCAAATTTAATAATGCAGTGCTATTAATCTCCTATGTATAAATAAATGTCAACAAACGTCTTTGTATAATTGTTCTATATACACCACCCTCCATGGAAACAATATATCTACCCTTGAAGACATCCTTCACTGGATTTCACACAACAAGACCTCCAAGGCAGAAATGCACTCGACCACCACAACACAACACTAATCACGAGACACATAACTTTCCTAAACAGTATGCCACTCAACCAAAGACCCTAAGGCAAAGCAGCATGCCCAACACACTAGTCATAGGTGACTCGATAGTGAGGCCATTGATGTCCCACTCATTAGGTTGAATAAGGAGAAAGTAACAGTCAGCTGCCTGTTAGGGGCCAGGATCCGTCACATAACGCATGCACTCAGGTCCCTCAACAACAGGTACAAATATGACTCTGTCATTGTACATGTGGGTGTGAATGACCTGAGATGTACCTCCCTGGACTACATGAAAAGAGACATGGAGGAGCTCTCGGATTATGTAGCCCAGGTGGGTATGACCCTAGGCCTGAGCAGAATCCTGCCATCACCCAGAATGCTACCACAGTACAAGCAGAAAATAACTGATTTCAACAATTGGTTAAGTTTCTGGTGTCATTCTAAGGGGATCCAGTATCTGTCTGCCTGGGATGACATGATTGACAGACCTTGATGCTTTGCTAGAGATGGCCTGCATCTGTCACACCTGGGCTCCTGGATACTGGTCAAGGATCTTGCCAACCCTATAGTGCCTTTTTCAGGTGGTGTTCAAAAGACCAAATTACCACCATAACAGCTACAAACAAATGCAATCTGAGGGTCATGCTGTAGCCCAACATAACGCATCAGAGATACTTCAGGTGCAGACAACATTGGGTAAGACAGCAATTCAGGTCGTAGCCTGCTATAAGTCCCCAACCATGTCCCAAGGCTCACACTCCATGTTCCTAAGCACCCTGGAGAATATTAGGGTCCAACCTAACACTCTCATACTGGGTGACTTCAACTACCCCTCCATTAACTGAGAAAACTACTCATGTACCAATACACTTGCCCAACGTTTCCTGGAATTCATTAATGCCAATGCCCTGGACCAGCTCATTCTTACCCCCACTAGAAGTAGCAACATCCTTGACCTAGTCATTACTAACATGGGTGACCATTGTTCTACATCAATAGTCAACTCCTCTCTGGTTAGATCCAACCACAAATTAATCCCCTTGGAAATCCACATCCCTCCCACCCCTGCAAAGGTAACCACCATGAAAAACTTCTCCAAAGCTAACTTTGGGCTCCTAAAAACAGAGGTGGCTAACTTCACGGCACCCATTCAAATGGAGAATAGTTGCATGACCGCCGAATCATACACCAGTACACGTACAAACACGTACACAAATGCATGGATCTCGCCATACCCAATAGAACCAAGACACTCTCCTCCAAAAAAGGAAGCCAATCTGGTGGTCCGCTGCCATAAACAAACTCTACAACAGAAGGAGGAAACTGATGCGGCATAAGGTGAAGTCCTAAGACTGGAAAAACTCCCTTATCAGTCTCAACAAAAAGTTGAGATCCCACATCAAATCACCTAAAGCTAGCTATAAAACAGAATTGCAGCAGATAGTTAAGACAACCACAAGGCCTTCTATAGTTATGTAAAGAATCTCCACGGCAATACCCAGATTTTCTCTGAGCTACTGCACAATGGTACCTCCTATACCGAGCCAATAGATATTGTCACTATACTGGCTGACCAATTCAGTGTCAACTTTACCCCTCCACCCCCCAAAAGGACCTATCACATTTTATTTATTTACATTTGTTGACCGGGAATGTCCGACTGGACACAGGTCCATTTTCAGCGGAGGCCCGGGGAGAAAAGCTCCACAAATTAAAATATTACAGACATAGTTACAGATGAAGAATCCTAGCAATTAAAATATTACAAACATAGTTACAGATGAAGAGCATAGTACATTCAGTAGATAACTAGCATCTGTTTTATCCACGAAGTCATAGCAGATATTAACAATTGTTACAATAAGAAGTTACTGCCATATAATAAGTAGATAGGCATGGAAGTATCAGAGCTTGCTGTAATCAAAGGTAGTTTGTGGGGTGGAAGAGAGGTAGAGGGTAGATGGAGTGGGAGAAGTTAGAGGGGAGAGTTACAAGGGCATAGCCATCATGTTTTTAGGTGCGCTTTAAGTAAAGCTTTGAAGTGGGTGCATGATGGTATAGAGGTTATTGTGGGGGGGGGGGTGTTCCATAATTTAGCTATAGCGCTGGAGAATAGTGCTTCTCCAGCAGTGTTATTGGCTCTGGTAACCTGTAATTGATTTTTGTTGCTGGATCATAGTGGTCTGGTGGTGAGATAGGGCTGGAGTAGATACTGGAGGGATGGGACCTTTAGAGGATGGTTAACCAGTTTGTAGGCGAGTGTGAGTTGATACGATTGAAGAAGGTGAGGGAGTTCTAGCCAGCCTAGTTCAGTAAGTGAGAGACAGTGGTGATTGTGGTAGGATGCCCCGGTGGCAAATTTGATGATTTTTGTTGTAGCAGGTCTCGAGTTTATTTAGATCGCATTGCCTTAGGTTGGTATATATTGGAGAGGCATAAGGTAGGGTGGAGATGAGGTGTGAATTTGCAACTGAAATCCTAGGTGCTTTGGTGAGGAGTTGCTTATTTCTGTATAAGGCTCCTGTTTTTGGTGGACTTTGTTTATGGTCATGGATATGTGAATGTCAAATTTGAGATTGTTGCCTATTTCAACTCCTAGCAATTAGGTGTGATCTGTTGGGTGGATAGTGGTGTTGTCTTTTGCTGTGATGTTAAAGTGAGAGTTGTTTTGAGTATGTTTGGTGGGTTCGAAGATGAGGAGTTTAGTTTTGTTTGGGTTGAGTATTAACTGGGCATCGGATATCCAAGTTTCAACAGAGGAAAAGGCATGCTGTGTGACCTTTTGCAGTTCGGGTAGGGACTGAGCGGAGCAGATGATGGTTGAGTCATCTGCATATTGTATGAGTGTGCCATGTTTGGTGGCAGAAGCTAGATTATTGGTGAAAATAGAGAAGAGTAGGGGTCCAAGGATGGATCCTTGGGGAACACCAATAGAGACAGGTAGTTGGGGAGATATGTCATTTTGCCATAGAACAGATTGCTGGTGGTCAGACAGATAACTTTGAAACCAGTTGGTGACTGATTGAGAAAAGGATAGGTTATTGAGTACAGATAGGAGATGTTTGTGCGGGACCATATCAAATGCTTTAGATAGGTCTAGGAAAGTAGCAGAGGAGAGATAGCCATTGTTTTTATGGTGAAGGATAGTGTTAGTAAAATAGAGTAAGGCAGTGGTGGTGCTATGGGTTGTTCAGAAACCATGTTGAGTATTAGAAAGGAGGTTGTTAGTAAGGAGGTAGTCTGAGATTTGAGAGTGAATGCATTTCTCTAGTATTTTGGAGAGTGGAGCTAGAATTGCTATGGGGCAGTAGTTGGTTAGATCTGGGGAGGGGCTGCCTTTGTGAAGGGGAATGATGTGTGATATTTTCCATAGTGTAGGGGTGTAGCATTCTGACAGAGATCAGTTAATCAAGATGGATACTGGGTAGGCTAGGGCGTCAGCTGCAATTTGTAGGAATTCACTTGGGAGGTTGTCTACTGCTAATTTTGTGGGTTTAAGTTTAGTTAAGAGTTTTCTTATGTTGGAGGTAGGAATGGGAGAAAATGGGAAGAGTGTGGGGAGATTACTGGGTGAAGGTGTGGGGTGTAGGGGAGGGGGGATGTGTTGTCTACCTAGTGATAGTATGGTTTGTGTGAAATGTGTGTTGAATGAGGTAGCAATATTTTCTGAGGAGTGAGGAATGTTAGGTGTAGGGGTATTGATTTTACCTGGGTGGAGAATGGAGTTTATGGAGGTCCAGAATTGTTTGGGGTTGTGTTGGGAGGAGTTGAGGGCAGACTGGTAGCATTGGATTTTGTCCTCCTTTATTAGCTTTTGACTCTATTGCATAGTTCTAGGAATTTCTGTCTAGCCGAGCGGGTTTTGGTTTTGCGCCAGTGTTCCCAGGCTTTCTCTCGGTTTTTCATTTCTGACCTAGTGGTTTTCTGTAGCCATGGGGAGGGTTGGGCTTTGGTTCTGGTAAGTCTTATGGGGGCATGGTTATTTAGGATGCTTAGGAAGGTAGTATTGAAAAATTGGACTGCGTCATCTAGGCTGAGGTAATTTAGAGGGTGCCAGTTACATTCTTTGAGGGATGAGATGAATGTGATTGGGTTAAAGTGTAGTTTTTTACGTATTTGATGGTAGATGACCGGTTTAACTTGGTATAGGTGTTTTTTGAGTAGGAATGTTGGGGAATGATCACTGAGGCTATCTGATAGGCAGCCTGCTATATAGGACTGGGGAATCTTGCTGACTAGTATCCAATCCAGGGTAGTGTGCTTGTTGGAGTTTTTATTTATTCTAGTTGGTGACTGGACTAGTTGGGTGAAGCCATGAATGTTTAGATGCTGGGTTGGATGGTTGCCGCAACAGGATTGCCAATCGATATTGAAGTCACCTAAAATTATGGTCTCTTGAAGGAGATGGTGGGTAGTCCAGCTTAGGAGGTTTTCTAGTGGAGGGATATTCTGGCCAGGTGAGAAGTAGCATCCTATTATGTTGATGGTTTTATTTTGGTTTATTTTCAGGTTGGTATATATTATTTCTTCATTAGCAATTTGGGGAGCTGATGAGTTTAGAATCTGGATGTTTAGATGCTATTTAAATATTATAGCTATACCACCTCCTTTCTTGTTTAGTTGGTCTAGTCTTAGTATGTTGTAACGATTAAGGAGGATTTGCTCACTGGTAATGTGAGGTTTTAGCTAGGTTTCTGTCAGGATGATTATATCTGGGGAGTATAAGTCTATGGTGGTATGGAGTTTGCAGAGTTTGTTGGCTATACTTCTGATATTTAGACTTAGCAGAAGGAGGTCATTTGGTTTTCTACTGGCTGGGATTTGGGAGATGTGGTTGTTAGTCTGATTATTAGAAGTGGGGTTGGAGATGGAGGGGCCAGGGTTGGGGTGGATGTCTCCACTGAGGCAAGTTTTGATACGCATGAGGTTATTAGTTTTACCGGTTTGTGAAAGAGTTTGCATTTTAGGGAAACTTCATGATTGGGTGCAGATGGTAACAGATGTGGTGGGAGGGTTATTTTGTTAACTTGTAGGGATGCATTTAGTTTTAGTATTTTAGTTGATAGAATACATGGGGGATGCATAGGGATGGTTCTTGAGTTGGTGGGAGAGGAGCAGAGTGAGGGTGAGTCATGAGTGATGGAGTGAATAGTTGTATAGTGGAAGTGGTTGAGTGGGGGTATAATGGAGTTTTGGTAAGATGTAAGATATGCAAGGAGAGGTTATGCAAAGAGTATAAGTATGGTATGCTTATTCATGTTAGCAGAAGAGGAGGGGTAGTAGTGGGAAGATGGTGGATTTAGAGTTGGGAGTAGTGTTGTGGTTGGTGGTAAAAATGATGGGAGGGGTTTGTTCTAATAAAGGTAGGACCACTGGGGGTGGGTGGTAATTGGGGGCAGGGTGGGGAGCGAAGCAGGCAGAGACCTGTTAGTAGTAGATTGCCAGGCACCCAGTATTACTGCTGCACAGGTTAAAACAGCACTGTCCAAAGCCATGATTACAGCTTCTATGGGACCTGACAATATCCCTGGCTGTGTTCTACATGAACTACAGAGTGAACTGGCACCTCACCTGTGTGCCCTGTTCAGTCACAGCCTCACCTCAGGTTTTGTCCCTACTGAATGGCGCACTGCTACAGTCATCCCTCTCCACAAAGGAGGAGCGACTACACACCCTGGGAACTATCACCCCATTAGCCTAAAGAGTCTGATATGCAAATCTGTGGAACACATCTCCATGGACCTAATAAACAAGGATATAGGGAATCCTCAAACTCTGGATCCCACACAGTTTGGTTTTGTGAAGAGTAGATCATGCTTGCTCAACTTGGTTGACTTCTTTGAGTCAGTCACCAGAGCTGTGGATGACGGCAAGGTGGTTCACACAGCCTACCTTGATCTGGCCAAGGCCTTTGATACCATTCCACACTCAGGAATCATAGAAAAACTCAGTAAGCTAGGCATCAACCCCTATATCACTAGGTGGGTTGCAAACTGGCTTACAAATAGAACCCAAAGTGTGAGTCACGAGTGGAGTCCCACAAGGTTCGGTCCTGGGTCCTCTCCTGTTTTGTATCTACTGCTCTGAAGTCCAGGCCAACACGAAGGAACTCTGGCTGACAAAGTTCACAGATGATTGCAAGTTGGGAGCTATTATTAACTCCCCAAGTGATATTGACATCCTGCAGAAAGGTCTCACTGAGACCAATGACTGGTGTCAGAACCATGGCCTTAAGCTCAATGCCAAAAAATGTGTCATAATCCCCTTTGGGATAAACCCAGTTCCCATGAATTAACACATCGATGGTGGTCCATTGAACACAGAAGGCATTATAAGAGATCTGGGAACACAGGTTAACAGCAACCTCTCTTTTGACCACCACATTGCCACTGTGGTCAGAAAATCTTCCGGTGTGGCACATCTCATTACTAAGGATTTTGCATCCAGAAAGAAAGAAATCATTGTCTCCTTCTACTCTTCCCTCATTAGGCCAGTCATTGAGTACAATGCCCCATTTGGCATGTACCTCACTAGACACCTGCAACAACTGGAGAGGCCACAAAAGTACTTCACAAAGAGGATCCTAGGCCTTAAACACTTGTCCTGTATGGACAGATTCAAAAAACACCAACTATTTTCTGTCTCATATCACCTACTTAGAGGCGATATCTACTTGACTTACAAAGCCATGTCTGACCCAGCTCTGTTAGAAATGCTACAGCTAAAGAAATCCCATGTGCACCACACACTCCAGAGACCTCAGCCTCATTACCGCAATCAACAGAACGTGCTGGAAAGACAGGTTCATAAACCAGTGACTGCCCATGCTATGGAATAGACTTCCCATACATGTCAAACAGAGCACCTCACTGTCCCTCTTCAAGAGAAATCTTGTTGAGTGGATGGGAAATAGAAAGTTCACCTCAGGGATCACTCCAGTGGCTCTATTCGACAGAGGCACTGGGAACTAAGGTCAAGTGGCACAATGCCAGGGTAATCCTATGGGCTAGGGTTGTAAAGGCTCCAGGGCCATTAGCCTAGTACAGCCCTATGAACCTATGAACCTATATTACCAATGAAACAATCATCCTAGATGATGTCAGTAACACCTGGAGTACTTCTCTTTCTAACTATCCTTCCTCTAAGACCCTCCTTCATGGCTTCATACAGCTTATTAGTTCTCCTACTCGCTATAGCAAATACCAGGACACAAGTCCCATTCTTGCCTGGATTCTGGTCTCTGATGTTTGCAACTACACTATGTTAGGAACCCTTCCTGAATCCCCTAGTGATCAATGTCTTACATATGCTATTAGATGCATTATTTACCATACAAAACAACAAGTACACAAAAATACTTGTAATAGCTCAAGCTTTAACCCTGAATCATTTTTAGCTTCTACAAACTCAGTTAACTGGACTATTCTAAAAGCTTTGCCACTAGATGAGGTAGTAGAAAGGTTCAATTAAACTTTTTATGCATCTTACACAGCCTTGCACCACTAGGTAGAAAGAGAGTAAAATCTAACTTTGCCCCTTGGGTTGCTAATCAGAAAAGAAGATTTATGCAAAATACATACAAGGCATGGAAAGAGTGACAGAAACGTAAAACTTCACAAAACCTACAGCACTTTAAAGAACTTCATAACCTTACTAAAAAGCAAGTCAGCCTTGATAAAAAATAATGTTATTCTGGTTTACAAAATAACCATAGATATAACCCCTCAGAGATTCTGGTCATCTATTAAACAAATTTTACTCCCAGGAGCTAACAATGTCTTTAACCCCTGTCATGATAAGTCCTCCTTAAAACAGCCATGAAGTTTAACTCGTACTTCAATGGCAGCATAGCTGCCTTCACAAACGAATCCTTTCCAGACTCCCCTGACTCATATCTACCCCCATCTACTGATACTTTCACATTCACATTAAAACCAGTTGCCACCTCCTTCATAAAAAAATATTATCCAAGTTAAACTCTGCACACTCTTTGCAAATAACCTTGCTGCAGAATACCCCAAAAATGCTCCAAATGCCATTTCATATCCAGTATCCATCCTTATAAACACGTCAGTACAGGAATCCTATATTCCAACCATCTGGGAAAAAAAATGAAATATGCTTCTTCACAAAGGTGGTACTCCGACTGAGATATCTGACTTCAAAGCCAATGCCATTTTATCCCACCTCGCAAAAATATTGGAAAAATGTGTCCATAAACAAGTAATCTAGCATCTCTTAAAAGAACAGTTACTAACTAATACTCAACAAGGTTTATGGTTTTAAACCTGCTAGTTCAGGAATAGTATTTGCATTAAGGTAGATACAGGCAGTGAGCTCAGAGGTAAGGGTCTAAGAATTCCAAAGCTGCTGTTTGCTGTGATATTTCAAATCACTGTTGCATTGTAATAGTTTTATTACATAGAGAAAGAAAGATGTGTTTTCATTTCTTGATCTAATGTTCAGTTCATTTTAACTGTCTGTATCTGCTTTAGCTCAGGTCTTTAAGCATATTTTAGTAATTCTAGTACATAGTTGCACTTCATTTTGCTGTTTAAGGGTCTAACCATTGGTATTAAACCCTAGTTTCATTCTCATGTACTAAGTGTATGTCAGGCTAGTTCAGGACTATTCTTTGCATTAAGGCAGTTCTAAACCAGTGACCTCAGAGCTAAGGGTCAAAGACCTCCAAAGCTGCTGTTTGCCATGATCTTTTAAATTACTGCTGCATTGCAATAGTTTCATTACACAGAGAAAGAAAGATAAGTATTTGACTTTTTTATTATTATATTTCTGTATTTTTTCTGTTGTGACATAGGCAAACTTACACTTATATAAAAGTATTTAAACCATATTAACAAGTTCACATTTACAGACATTATACATCATGAATATGGTTCTCTAAAATATAATCAAATCAAACATTACCTAAATTGTTAATATACTGCATTCTCTTAAACCTCATTCCTTCTCCAACACATTTTTCTGCATGCCACAGTTTCAATTTATTTAATTTTTTTGTACTATACTCTTACCGTTTTTTAAACATCCCACTTTTACCCATGTTACAATATTCACTACTTCAAGTATGGTTGGTTTAGACTTTGATTTCCATTTTCAAGTAATTGCTTTTTTGTCAGCCACCAGAATTAAACTTAGCAAGGCCTTACTATGTCTAGACAATTCAGATACTCTATCGCAGCTCAAAAAATCATTTCCTTAGTTACACTCATTTGCTCTCCCAGTTCTCCTGACAGAGTACTGTGTAGTGATTTTTTAAAGTGTGCCAACTCATTTCAGTCTGAGAACATATGCTCCCAGGATCCTCTTTCTTCCCCATTACACTTTCAACATTTGCCATCTACTGTACCTGAAGGAAAAATTCTTTGGAGTCTGATTGCAGTATCAAAGTACCTGTTCAAACACTTGCAGGCAAAAGTCCCAAATCTTCTAGATTTTGTTGCATATTTGGGAGCCATACATGTCCGCCCATTGTTTCTTTGTGAATTGCTTATATAATCTCTCTTTTCAATCTTTTCTGACCTCTCCTGATTCATTCCTACACTTTTTGTGCAAAGTTATATATTCTCTACTAATTATCCCTTTATTAACAACAGCATCTGTTCTGGATTCAGCTAAAAACCTCAACCAGTGCAGGTCTTTCATTTAGGATTCTCCTCTCTCTTCCTCTTTGCCTAAACTCTGACATCAATCCCTGATAGGGAAGGCAATTTCTAGCTCGAAGTGCAAATGTCTTCTTGGCCTCTTCCAATTCTGTTACCTTTTCTCATCTAAATATTTGTTCCAAATACCTTTGTTCACTTGGCAGCTTCTGCCAGTAAATTCCAGTCCCATCTTGCCTCTTCTCTGTACCTTTAATTGCTGTCATCCTTACTGGCAGAATCTCCTTTCTCCATTCCTGTGTTGGCTTAGTTCTTAGTATATTTTCTACAACTTTATGAATATAATATTCTGTCTGATTGCTGTCAGTCTCCTTAAGGATCTGTATCCAGAATTCCACTCTTTCCTTATTTCTTGAATTAACCCCCTGCTTCATCATCATCCCTTTCCACTTTGAATTGTATCCTTTTGCTTGTGTTATGTATAAGAACCTTAACTGTATAGCTCTAAGATATCCCCTCAAATTAGGTAATCCTAGACCTCCTTGTTCTATTGGAAGGATCCGTTTATCCTATTTGACTCTCTCCCTCTTCCCCTCACAGATAAAATCATTCAACTCTTTAATACATACTATCCACAACTTCTCCTCTGGTTGATAAAAATATGCCTAATCTGTGTATAATACTAAAGGGACTAAAACATTATTACTCATTGTATCTTACTATCTATATCCATAGGCAAGAGCTTTCATTTTCTCAGTTTTTGTATTATCTTTTGTTTAGTCTCTTCCCAAAAATCCTTAGCTACCATAACAGAATCTTTTTTAACTCATACCCCTAAATGCTTCATACTTCATTTTATCTGAACCAATTCATGTGTGGGTACATAGGTTATAACTATAGTGTTTGTTTTATCTTCATTCTTCACTGTCTCAGAATGTTCTGCAACACTGACATGTACTTTTCTGGTTCTGTTAGATACAAAATAATATCATATGCAAATAAAGCCAGGTTTTCTTTAATAACATATCAATCATATCCTTGAATTTCTGAGTCCCTTATTTTCTTTGTCAGTGGTTCTAAATATAACACAAATAACAAAGTGAAAAATAGGACGCCCTTGCGTGGTGTCTCTGTTCATACACAACTTATCAGATTTTTGCTTATGATCCCTCATATAGCCTTCCAATAACCTTATAATTGTTTCAGGGAATGCAAATGCTTCCATTTCCCAATTCATAAAACTCCTGCTTACTCTGTTGAAACCTTCCTCTGCATCAATACCCACCAACTATGGCAGCATTTTTTACATTCAGCTTCCCTCTGGATCATCATGGTTCTATTGTTGTTGTTGTCTTTCGGCTTTTCCCAGTTAGAGGTCGCCTCAGCAGAACTCCGGTCCGCTACTTCACAACAACTTTCTACCAGGATGTTGGCACATCCCCTCCATTTAAAATACTGCTAAACAAAACCTTCCAGATCTTTATCACTTTCTTCCCTCCTAGATTCCGACCTTCCACTGGGTATCATCAATTCCTAGAGATTTTCATGTAGATTGGTTACAATCACCATGTTTATCTTATCTCCTCCTATCTTAACTGCTAAATGTTGAGCCTTATCCACCTTTAACCTTGGCATAGATCTCCTGTAGATATTTTCTTGCTGTTTTTCTTGATTACCCACTTCTCTGCTTTATACACATTTTTATAAAATTTCTGAAATATCTATAATACCTATACCTATACAGGATCTCTGGTTATTTTTCTTGTTATACTCTCCTTACGATTGGCAACAGCCCTTTCTACTCTCTGTAGCCTAAATTATTGTGCCAAAAGTTGTTGTGCTCTGAAGTTCTCATCCAAAAACAGTTGCTTAACAGCAATCCTTCTTTAAGCCTATACTGGTAATTCCATTAGGTAGTTACATTGCATTTTGCTGCTTAAGTGGTCTAACTGTTGGTATTTAACCCTAGTTACATTCTTATGTACTGAGTGTATGCCAGGCTAGCTCAAGATCATTCTTTGCATTAAGGCAGTTCCAGGCCAGTCAGCTCAGAATTAAAGGTGTAATTGTTCCCCCCCTACCCACCCTGTTGTAGTTGTGTTCTTAAACCTACTGTATCTGTTGTTACTTGCTCCTTAAGATAACTGGACAACATTATTCCTTCCTTCTTTGTGTTTATTGGCTGTTGACAATAAGCACATATATATATATATATATATATATATATATATATATATATATATATATATATATATATATTAATCTGATGGTATTTTCATTCCTCAACTGTTGGGTTAAGATCCAACCCTCAGATCTGACTCGGCCGCTTCTTCTAGATCGTAGAAAACTGAAACTCTTGAACTCCTCCATTTACCCACAATGCCCTAGTCACCTTACATACCATAGATGTCATTTAATGCCATAGTGTTCGGATGTAGGTCGTAAAACTCTGTAGTGAACAGTCTTTGTAAGTTACAAAATATCTTAGTTATTTTAGCTTTAGTTCTCCCTTTAACTCTTATAATATCTTTAATTTTTCTCCCTTTATATCGTTAGTACTTTTTCTAATTTTCCTTACTTTTTAGAGTAGTTTTTAGTACTGTTGTTTGTATTCTGTCCCCTTTCAGTACTTTAAGTACACTCTTTTTACCATTGTTTGTAATTTCCATTTCTTTTCACTTTTACCTCAATATATATATATATATATATATATATATATATATATTTATAATAATTTTTCCTTGCTGTTTTCTACGATGTCAGAGAAACCATCAGTGTCCCAATTTCAGACGTGCATTCAAAGTGCGTATATTGTTTGGGACCTTCACATTTCAGTCATCCGTTCCACTGGGACAGCCAGCCTGAACCAGCCTCCAGACTACCCAACAACTGTGATATTTGCAAGGAATTTAATTCCCATGCACATATTGATTGAAAGAACAAGTTGATTCTTAAGGGTTTACTTCCCTCTAAACCTGCTTCAATGACCTCTGGGGCTCAAACCCCCAAAAAGTCAGACAAAAAAGGAGGTCTGCCCTCCAAAGAATTATGTGAAAGATCTCCTGATCTGACTACAGCTTTGACCTCAGCCCCAACCTCTGAGCCTCCTCTCAAGCAAACAAAAATCTTGGATCCGACTGCTTTGGATCTGAAACCTAGACCTGAGATGTCGCCTAGGATCCACTTATCTCAGCTTCTGTTATAGCTAATTACCTCTCAGCTCACATCATCCTTTTTGGCTTCTCCACAACTCTACTCCAGACATTCATCTACAGCCTCATCCACTCAGTCTTCCAGAAGCCTGTCTGAAGCAGACATGAACAGGATAATGAGGAAGTTTCTCAGGACACAGATACAGATAGGAGTTCTTTCGGCTCTGACCCCATCAGTCTGGAGACCTTCATTAGTACTACACCTCTGTTATTAGCTCCTTATCCAATCTGTCCTTTGGTTTCAAAGCCATTGGATCAAAAAGTTATAGAGTCATCTGCATTGAAACCAAAGACGTTAGCATCTTCGGTTCCAATGGTGTCTCTGAGTGGTCTGGCGCTAAACACTTCGGAGCCGGACAACTCCCGGAGCCATAGTGTCAGTGTTGGCTCCAGGATATTGGATTCAACTTTGAAGTTGTCGGAGCTGTCTCTACACCTTGGGTCTTCAGCACTGGACAGCTCAGCTCTGACTCCCTCCTTGAGTACTTTGTCTTTGGGGTGGGTGAGCCAACAGTCCATAAGCCTGCCTTATTGGATCCATTGGTTTCTCTTTCTCTCAGGCATTCTGCCTTCGAGGTACTGGAGAGGGCCTTCTCTCATGCCAGAGATTGGACTTCTCTACCCTTCTTGGCTCTGACTTTCCAGTCACATTTGCTTCTGCATCCACAGCCTCAGTCATCTGTTCCACTGGGACAGCCAGACTGAACCAGCCCCCAGACTACCCAGCAGGCTACAGTTATCTCTTCTGATACTTCTACAGAGCATCCCACTGAGAAGGTTCCTCAAAAGAGGAAGTCTAAAAAGAGGCACTTAGACTCTCCACAAGAGTCAGTCACTGAGGACACATGACTTTGATGAAGGGGAAGGGTCCCCCAGATTATCACCCGATGATGTGTCATTTGGAGAAATTTTAGAACTCCTAAAGCAAAGTGGTGGTTGGTCCCCCAGTAACCCTTCTCAAGAGGAGTTGGTGTTCCTGAAGGCCTTTGGCACTGGCCCATCTACCTCCTGTGTGACTCTGCCTGTGGATATACTCATTGGGTGTAGTTTCTTGACAGGTATGGAAGGAGTCTGACATGACAGAACTGATCCCCAAGAGACCAGCTAGGATCCTGGCACCACATAAGGATAGAAACAAAAAACAACAAAACAGGCCAGCACACTTGTTTCTTCCTGGAAATTTGTTTACACTGTAGTAAAGAAATACCCATATATGCCATTGTCTTAGTGGCAGCCAATAAAAAGGAAATGGCATATCAAAATTCCTCGCTCCAGCCCCCTAAAAGGGAGTCTAGGGCTCTGAACAGATTTGGAAAGCATGTCTATGCTTCAGCACCCTTCAGCCTTAGGTCATTGAATTATTTGGCACATTTTAAAAGACTCCAGAGGAATTTGATTAAGGAGTTTTCAGTATCTGTCTCTGGGACCATATCCTCTGAGGTACAGAGTACCGTTGCCTTGCAGATGGCTACCTTGCAATCTATTTCAAATTCATCCATGAGGCTTATCTCCTATGTGGTCGAAGGTACCTCAGACATGGCAGGTTCAGGCTTTTCTATCAGGAGACATGCCTGGATGTGCTTATGTGACTTTGCAGAACCCTTCAAATCTTATTTCATCAATGTTTCTTTTGACAAAACCTCATTATTTGGCCCCAAAGTTAAAGAATCACTCTCTAGGTGTGAGCAGGAAGGAAAAACCCTATCTACTGTTGGTGTACTTTTTTCAATCCCTCAATGGACCTTTTCTAGGAACCAGTGAGGCAGATGAAAAATGTGGTTCAAAAAATCCCAGGATCCCTTCCAAGATCCACATGGAGACAGTTCCCTGGGGCAGAGGGGGATGTCAAATGGAATACTCCATCCCAGCAATGAAGGTGGTCTGCATAACCAAGGATCTAGGCATACCTTCTCAGACAGATTCTATCAGCACTCCTGAAAGGGGACCTGACTGTCCATCTCTTGAGTCAGTCAGGGGTCATCCATCCTTGCACAAGAGAGTCTGGTTAGAAATCTTAAAAGATTCATGGGTGTAGAGGATAATATCCAGAGGTTATGTCATACCATTTCCCATCCACTCCTGTTGGTTTCAAAGAAGATCCTTGATGTTCCACCCAGTTAGAGGGAAGCAGCAGCACTAGAAATAAACAAGCTGGTAAAAAATAAAGTCATCCATGAGGTCCCCCCAGACCAGAAAGAATCCAAAATGTATTCAAGATTCTTTTAGTGTCAAAAAAGATAGGGTACTGGAGACAAATTTTGGATCTCAGCAATCTAAATCACTCAGTTCAGCATACAAAATTCTAGATGGTCATAGTTTAGTCCATTTTGCCATTTTTGCACAAGGATGACAGGATGTGCTCGACAGATCTTCAGGATGCATACTATTGCATAAAAATTAACAGAGAATCCAGGAGATATCTATGCTTATTGCTGTGAGACAGCCATTACCAATTCATAGCACTGCCCTTTGGTCTCACTGCAGCCCATAGGGTGTTTGCCAAGTGTATGGCAGTTGTTGCAGCTCACTTGAGACTGCAGGGATTCCAGGTGTTTCCATATTTAGATGAGTGGCTCCTAACTGCTCTGACCAGGCATCACCATACCTCTCAATCTGGGAACATCAAAAATCTGGACAAGGTCCATGAAAAAAAGGTACAAATCTGTACGCTGATTAACATACAATTTGCATACATAATTAAATAACCCCGCCCACTCCAATGGAATTGTAGGTTGCCAAATTTCAAACGCAAACTGAAGAACAGACATATATATATATATATATATATATATATATATTCATACACATATATACATATACATATATATATACATATATACACATACATACATACATACATATATACACACACACACACACACACACACACACATATATATATAAAGAGAGAGAGAGAATGAGAGAACATGACAGTTGTGTAAGCCATAGGCATCTTATACAGCTTCTCGCACTTATTTTCAATTTCATTTTTTTTTGGGGGGGGGCACATTTTAAGCATTGCTTGTATAATTTTGGAAAGTTGCTAGAATAAAATGTGTTATCACCATGTATTTCACTGCCAAGTCTTGAGCCCAGGATGTGCACTACAGTCACAGCAACATACCACAATGCCAAATCAGCAGTTCCCAGAAAGACAGGAAGACTGAAACTTAAATGACCATCATTTAGTGAATTCAGTTCTCACTTCCCACCATAGCTCTCAACCTCTTAGCACAAAAAACCTGAACAAAGCCAATAATGGGGGAATACAGCCCCAAAATAAGGACAACTTTCAATTCAAATACTGATCTTATATACCAGTTCCCCACCGGCAGCTAACACACACACACACACACACACACACACACACACACACACACACACACACACACACACACACCAGTTCCCCACCAGCAGCTAACACACACACACCAGTTCCCCACCAGCAGCTAACACACACACACACCAGTTCCCCACCAGCAGCTAACACACACACACCAGTTCCCCACCAACAGCTAAATACATTTTGGCAATCTTTAAATATCCACAACTGATGTGTGAAGCATTATAAAGTAAAGCAGACTTACCTGAACATGGACAACAGCACATAACATAATGCTGATATATCAGCAATAACAAAAATATAATTAAACAATCATTGCCCCTTACTATGGTTCAAATAACTACTGTCCTAAAACTGGTGGGGAAACAATGTTGATCATTTTAAAAAAATCAAGTTTTCATCGTCTTTCTCAAGTCAAAAGCTCTTGTAACTTGAAATGCAGCCAAATGGATAACAGCCTTTATTTCAATAAATGCTATAATAAGCCATATATACAGTCAGTCTATACACCGCCTACAGAATCCATTAGGTTTCTTCAAGGGAACATTAAGCAGTATACTAAACTTATGCAGCAACAAAAAGTCATCTTCACTGCAGAGTTAAACATGGATATACTTGGATCAAAACATCTACAAATCAACATTTCAGCCAAAAATAGCCTTACCCAAGAAGTTATCAACTCCAGAAGACCAAGCTCCACATTTCGGTGTATATAAAATCTGTCCACCTTCCCCAGCATAAGTGATCACCTTCACAATGACAATTTAAACTTTAAAATAATTTCTAAAACTAGAGAGGATGATGTTATCTCTGACCTAAAAGCAAGCTGACTGACTTCACAAATACAACTCAAAATTCAAATGTTACTCTCCACTACTTTAATTCAGCTGGTATAATACTGATGTTAAATAAACACTTCACCTTCACTAAAATTAGGGTACATGGGAACAATGTTCATGCATTACATCAATAAAATCCCTACTAAATGGCAGAAATTAGAATATGGTAATGAACAAACAGCTCTAAATACCAGAACATATTTTATGAGCTAGAAAAGAAATGCAAATATGCCATCGAGGAATGTAAATACACTAACCTTCATATCAAACTCTCTTGGTCATATTCCTAATCCATTCTGAAAAGTAACAACACATGGCACAATTCAAAAATAACAAAATCATCTTCCCCTAGCCCCTAAACATGACAGGCACAATTTCTTGATTTGATAACGGCTATAACATTTCCCACTTCCATAATAAACAACATCTCTCAAACACCGTCCCAGATCCCCTAACAACAATAATAGTCTACTCCTACTGACCAGTCAATATGCCAAGATTTTACTCTAAATTATCACAGTGAAAGCCATGAGGAAAATCATAAAGACTTCAAACTAAATCCAAACCTTAATGACATTCATAAATAATTCATGAAACTAGCAGATTGATCCCTCTTCCAACCTCTTGAAATACTTTCAACAAGTCACTAACCTCCCACAGAGACACAGAACATTTCAAGCAGTCCGTTCAACAAATACGACCAAAAGCAGTTAGAAGAAATGGCTGAGAAACTTAACAATAACTTCAGTTAGCGAAAGAGCTCAACAAATATGACCAAATGACTTCAGTTAACGAAAAAGCAGCGAGTTGACCTAGTTCACATAAGTCTGCGAGAGAAGCACTTCAATTACACACAATAATACCTCATACCTGTGTGATTCTTAAGTCAGTTCAGTTCAGTTCACGGCACAGCAGTACCAGAAATAGTTATTTCCACAGCCAGCTGGAAATGTGTGCCCTTGAGCTGAATGAGCTCAATTCCAACAGGGTGATGGAGTTGACATCATCTCGCACGGGATGACATCAGCTCCGAAAGCGCGAAAGAAAAACATTTAAAAAAAAATCGGGAATGAAGGGGTTCCACTCGGGAATTGTGGCACCCCATTATTTGAACCCCAAAACTCAGTAAAAACTGAGTAATTCGGTGCAGTTGAGAGGTATGGGCATCACCTAATCCAAGCTTGGGACTACCTACTCCAATTGTGCTCTCATCTGTGAATTTCTGTCAGTTACAACAAATCTCATCTCATACCAACTCAGAATTTGGAATTAATTTGTTCTCTTTTCAATACAATCATTCAAATAGCATATCTTTCTTTGCCCTGGATTCAGATAGTTCAGTCCCAGGTCAAAAAGATTGTTTAAAACCATTAATTTCCAGCTCATTTGATACTCCAATCTCTGGGATCTATGTCAGCGGCAATCACTCTTGTATCACTGGTAAGTTACAATATGCAAATCCTTCAATGGACACACGCAACCCAATAGTCTATTATCCATCAGCCCTTATCCAGTCAAATCAAAATAATGCAAGCTTGCAAAAATTATCTTCTATGGTGGAGCCATTCCAGTCAAATACAAGAAGGCAGTTGCTTTGTTTTCCCTCACCCTAAGGCCAGAGTGACCATGGATGCCTCTCAGATCTAATCGGGTGACACTTCTTTGGAAGGATGGCCCAAGGCACATGGTCCCCCAAAGAGGTGAACATACATATCAATGTCCTGGAGATGAGAGCTGTCCTCCTAGAGTTGCATGCCTTCCAAGAAGTTCTTACAACTGAAACTATTGAGATTCAGACTGACAATATGTCAGTAGTCTAGCATATCAACAACCAAGGGGGAATCAGATCTTATCCTCTTTGTTGAGAAGCTATGAGAGTATGACAATGGGTGATCCCATGCACTCATTTTCTAATAGCAATGCGCATTCCAGGGAAGTCCAGCATGACTGCAGATAAGCTGAGCAGGTCTATTCTAATGCTTCACAAGTGGTCTATCAACATGAAAGTGGAGGAGAGGATTTTCTATCGATGGAGCCAACCATGTTGCAACCTCTTTGCATCTCTTCTCAACAGCAAATGCAACAGGGTCTTTGCCTTGATCACCTCAGTGGGGGAGTTCCTGAGGGATACTCTACTTCATAATTGGCCCTCTGGTCTCCTTTATACTTGCCCCCATTAACCTGAGTACCCAAATTTCTACAGAAAGCATCTTGATTAAAGAGTATAATTATCCTCAATGCCCCTTACTGGCTTCATCAAATTTGGTTTCCCTTTGTTTGGCCTTACCTTCTACAGCCACCATAGATTCTGGATCCAACTGCAGATCTGCAGTCCCAACTGACAGACATGATTCATCCAGATATTTCAGGCCTCAAGTTGGTCACATGGTTTCTCCAGTTCTGTTGATTGCTAGACAGCCCAGGCTCTCCTCGCCCAGCCATCACATTCTGTTATCATCCCACAAAGTTTCTACTAGAAACGTTTACAAAAGTAAATGGAAAAGATTTGTTTGTTGGACATACAAAGAAAATGTGGATCCTGTTTCAGAACTAATTTCCAAGGTTCTTGATTTTTTAGCTACAATTTTCAATGAAGGTGCTATCTCCTCAAATGTCAGAGTACAACTAGCAGCCATCCCTAATCTTTTTTTTCTCAAAAAATCTTTTTATTTAAATTTTTGTAATATAAAATATCAGTAGATCAAGTTAACAACAACAAAAAGCAAGTATTTACAACAAGAAAATTAAAGCATTAAACATATAACTATGTACATTATATACAATAGAAGTCACATCTGCAAACTAAAATTTTTGTAACTAATAGAAGGGAGAACGATAAGAGAAGGAGCATATTATATTGAGATGTGTGGATGAAGTATGTACACTCTTTGTTCTATTGCAACAAGTTAGTGTAAGAGTCTATCACAGTAGGTTGGAATGACATCAGAATTTAATTCTTAAGGATTAAGTCCAGCAGGTTTCCCCAGTATTTATGGTAGTATTGTTTTTGTTTTGTAGTAGCGCATGCTAATTTATGGGAGGAAATATACTTAATAGCTAGACTACAAAAATCTTCCCATGAGATTAGGGATTTATCAGCCCAGTTCTTGGTGATATAAAATTTAAGAAGGGCACAAATAGTGATAAGAATATGTTTTAAGATTTTAGGAAGTTTGGTTGTGGTAATATGTGAGATAGCCGTTTCCCATGAAAAGGTGGATTTTTCATATCCCATCTTCTCTAATCTTACTCTTAGGGAACACCACATGTTATGGACTCAATGTTTGACCATGTATGCAATAAATTGTTCTTAATGATCTCATTAAAGTTAGAAGTGTAAGTTATGCCTAGGTATTTTATCTGGTATTTGGATTTAACCTCACTAGTAGGAAAGTAAAATTCTTTATGGCCTAGAAGATTTAAGGGGAATATATAAGATTTAGTCAGATTTATTTTATAATTGGATATAGCAGAGTACAAGTCTAATGAATTTAGTACTTTGGGAGGCCAGTGTTAGGAAGTTTAAAATATAAATTTAAATCATCAGTAAAGGCAGATTATAAAAGTTTTATGTTTGAAATTGTAGGTGTGTGATGGAAGGTTTTCTGGGATATATATAAGAGCAGGGGTTCTAAATAAAGATTAAAAAGGTAGGGGGAGAGAGGGGGCATCCTTGCCTTGTATCATTAGAGATGGGAATAGGGTTGGATTTGAGTTTATTAATTTGAATAGTACTGGAGGATTTTTGATAAAGTACTTTAATTATTTTTATGAATTCTTGTGGGATTCCAAAAGAGGGCAAAACAATAAATAAGAAGTTTAGGTTTACTCTGTCAAATGCTTTGCTTGCATCTGCAGTAAGGACATATCTAGGATACCTATCATTGTCTAGAAGTCTTATAATGGTATCTAACAGAAGAGTGTTATTGCATGTTTGTCTGTTCTGCATAAAACCCATTTGTTCATGCGAGATAATGGAGGGAGTATATTTTTCATTCTGTTAGCAATAATGTGGACTAGAATCTTAAGGTCAGTATTGATAAGGGCAATTGGTCTATAGCTGGCTGTGTCTAATGGGTCAGAATTTGGTTTAATAATTAGAATGGTTTTGAATTGGTAAAATATCTATCCATTATGCCATATTGGATTATGTACTTAAATACTTTTAATAACATTTTAGAAACAGGTTCAGAGAATTTTGTAGAATTCTGCCGTGTATCCATCAGGGCCAGAAGATTTCCCTGGTTTAAGTTTATTAATTACTATTTTGATTTCTTCTAGATGCAGGGGTGATTTTAATAGGTTCTTTTGATAATCAGCAATCTGTGGGAATTTTAGTTTATGCATAAACTCTTCAAATTTGTCTGCAGAGGGAAAGTTTAAGGGCAGGTATGATCCTAGCCCTGAATAGCATCCTGCCATCGCCCAGAATGGTACTGCAGTACAAGGACAAAATGATTGACTTCAACAATTGGCTAAGCTTCTGGTGTCATTCTAAGGGAATCAAGTATCTGTCTGCCTGGGACGATATGATTGACAGACCAATATGCTTTGCCAGAGATGGCCTGCACCCATCACCCCTGGGATTCTGGATACTGGCTAAGGCTCTTGCTGCCCCTATAGTGCCATTTTTAGGCAAGGTTCAAATGATAAATTCACCACTGTAACAGGAACAGGCAAGTAAAAACTGAGGGTAATGCTACTCAATGCTAGAAGTCTAAATCTCAAAATGCACTCACTCGAGGCACTCCTTAAAATAGAGAACATCGATATCTGTGCAGTGACTGAGACCTGGTTCAATTCTCTAGAGAGCACCCCTGCATTGCCAGGCTATAACTCATACCACACTTTTTAGCCATCTAACCTGGACCAGAACACCAAAAGTGGAGGTGTGTCCATATTCATTAAGGATATCCACATGTGCAGGCTAGTTGCGCAGCATAAAACATCCGAGGTTATCCAAGTGCAACTAACTCTGGGCAAAACTGCAATCCAAATTGTAGTTTGCTACAGATCCCCCACCATGCCCCAGGATTCCCACTCCTCTTTTCTTGATATAATGAAAAACATTAGGGTTCAACCAAACACCCTAATAATGGGCAATTTCAATTACCCCAACATTAACTGGGAAAACTACTCATGTACCAATTCCTTCTCTCAACACTTTCTGGAATTCATAAATTCCAATGCCCTGGATCAACTTATCCACACCTCCACCAGGGGCAACAATATCCTAGACCTAGTCATTACCAACATGAGTGACCAGTGTTCCACACCTGAAGTCAACTCCTCATTGGTCAGATTGGATCATAAGCTAATCACCCTAGATATCCACATCCTGCCCCCACCCACCATTAAGCAGACCACAGTAAAACATTTCTCCAAAGCCAACTTCATGCTTCTTAAGACAAAAGTGGTGAACTTCATGACACCCATGCAGATGGACAATACAGTTATGACTGCTGAATCCTACACAAATGCACTCTATAAGCACTTACACAAGTGCATGGATCGTGCTATCCCAAACAGAACCAAGATGCTATCCTCCAAAAAAAGGAAGCCAATCTGGTGGTCTCCTGCCATAAATAAACTCTACAACAGAAGGAAGAAACTGTTGCAAAAGAGAGTAAAATCCCATGAGTGGAGGAGCACCCTGGTCAGCCTCAGTAAGAAGCTGAGATCCCTTATAAGATCCTCCAATGCTAGCTGTGAAAACAAAATCACCACTGATTCAAAGGGCAACCACAAAGCATTCTATACCTATGTCAAGAATCTCAATGGAAGCACCCAGATCTGTTCTGAGTTACAGCACAATGACACAAAAATTACAGAACCAACTGATATTGCCAACATCCTGGCAGATAGGTTCAGTGCTAACTTTGACCCCCTCTCACCCCCTAAAGGGCCCATATCTATACAGGAAGAATGCAGAGTCCCTGTAATCACATCTATGCAGGTAAAAGCTGCACTCTCTAAAACCAAAAACACAGCATCCATGGGACCGGACAACATCTCAGGCTGCATTTTACATGAACTTCAGAACGAACTGGTTCCCTTCCTAAGCACCATGTTCAGTCATAGTCTCACATCAGGCTTTGAATGGTGCACAGCAACAGTTATCCAAATCCACAAAGGGGGAGCCACCACTGATCTTGGGAACTATCGCCCTATTAGCCTGACGAGCCTGGTCTGCAAGGCCTTGGAACATATCATCATGGAACTCATAAGCAAAGACATTGGTAACCTCCAAACTCTGAACCCCACGCCTTCTGAACCTGATCAACGTCTTTGAGGCAGTCATCAAAGCTGTAGATGAGGGTAAGGTGGTTCACACAGCCTATCTTGGCCTTGCCAAGGCTTTTGACACCATCCCCCATTTTGGAATTACAGCTAAACTCACTAAACTAGGTATAAATCCCTACGTCACAAGATGGGTTGCCAACTGGCTCACTGACAGAACCCACACTGTGAAAGTTGCAGAATCCAAATCTGACTTCAAACCAGTGACAAGTGGAGTACCACAGGGTTCAGTCCTGGGACCACTCCTGTTTGGTATCTACTTCTCTGTAGTACAGACTAACACAGAAGGCCTCTGGCTAATGAAGTTTACAGATGACTGCAAATTAGGAGCCATGGTAGAGTCCCCAAATGATGTGGACATCCTACAGAAGGGCCTCACTGAGACAGTTGCCTGGTGTCAGAGGCATTGCCTCAAGCTCAGTGCCATAAAGTGCACTGTCATCCCCTTTGGTAAAAACTCTGTACACATGAACTACCAAATAAATGGCAGTCTAATTAATGTTGAATGTGTGATAAGAGACTTTGGGACCCAGGTGGACAGTAGTCTCTACTTTGATAATCACATCACCACAGTAGTCAGAAATCCTTCTATGTGGCACACCTCATCATATAAGGGTTCTCATCCAGGAAAAAAGAGGTCATTGTTTCCCTCTACTCGGCACACATTAGAACCATTATAGAGTACAACACCCCTTTTGGAATGTACCTCACAAGACATCTGCAGCAGCTGGGAAGGCCACAGAAGTACCTCACAAAGAGGATTACTAACCTCAAACAGATGCCCTACACTGACCATCTCAAAAAACTCCAGCTTTACTCTGTAGCATATTGCCTACTCTGAGGAGATCTCTGCCTAACATATAAAGCTATGTCAAACCCAGAGCTGCTGGACATGCTACACCTAAAGAAATCCCAATCCCTCTGAGCTACATGCTCTAGGGACCTAAACCTTTTCACCACAATAAACAGGACATGCTGGAGGGGTAGATTCCTGTCCCAGAGACTTCCTATACACTGGAACAAACTACCCATCTATGTCAAGCAAAGTTCCTCATTAGCACTCTTCAAGAAAAATCTTGATGAGTGGTTGGGAAATAGGAAATACACCCTGGGGATCACTTCTGTGGCTCTGCTCGACAGGGGCACAGGAAATAAAATTTTTTGGGTGGCGTAAGCCAGGGAACCTTGTTGACTAGGCTTACTTAGGCGCTTGGGCTGATAGCCTACTACCTACCTATGAACCTATGAGTTAGGTAGATTATATAGGTTTTTGTAAATAGCCTCAAATTATTTATAATGTCTTGGTCTTTATATTTCAACAGTCCTTTGTACTTGATTTTTTTGATCCTAGGAGATCCATTTTTAATATTAATTAATCTGGTGAGTATTCTTGATGGAATTTGTGCCCACTCAGAATATTGGTATATCAATCTCATCTCTACAAATGAGATACTTTTTAGGTAGAGATTGTGCAACTGCTTTTGAAAATCGGTCATTGTATCTTCTAACTCCTTTGAGTACTTAAGCTGGAGTTCTAATTCAATATCCTTGATTTGGGTCTCCAGTTTGAGTTTAAGATTATTATGTTTTTTTCTTATACCATGAGGATTTTTGAATAATGAGACCTCTTATGACCAATTTAGCAGCAGCTCATTGCACGTCATAAGGGATTTGATTAGAGATAAGACCATTATCCAGTTGGGCCAAAGTTGCATTTATTTCCTGTATTACTTCTTGTATTTGAATGATATTAGGATTTAAAGTCCAATTGTTGAAATAGGAAGATCTTTGGTTAGAAGTCGAGATGTTAATAGAGATATTGATTTTGGAATGATCCGATATGGCTCTAGGGGAGACTCTGTAGTTTAGTCTATAAGAAGTGAAAATTTGGGAAATTAGAAAGGCGCCAATTCTTGGCCAGGTTTTATGTGTGGCTGACAAAAAGGTGAATCTAGGAATTGAATTATCATGTTGAAGTTTTTTATAGCGGTCCATTAAATCAAAGGTATTTTGTAATTCTTCTAGGTCTATAGTAGCATGTTGAGATTGCCTAGTCTCTTTATGTGATCTATCATTGTCTGGACTGAGCAAAGTGTTCCAATCCCTTCCTATAATGTATAAATGGTTTGGATAATTAACTAGGATATTGAATATATAATAAATAAAAAGATGTCGGCTGGAACAGGGGCTATAAACATTAACAAAAAGTAAGGGCTTATTTAGGGTATGATAGTTACTGGTAAACAGAACCCTTCTTCCATTAGGATCCCTTTTGATGGAGGTGATCTCTCCTTGCTAAGATTTATTAATTATAATTGCTACTCCCCTAGATGACGAGTTATATCCTGCAGCAATTATTTGTTTCACCCATTTCCTCTTTCTTTCATTATCCCAAAGTTGATTGGTCATATGAGTCTCTTGTAGAAAAGTTATATTAGATTTATTTTGAAATGTGGATGCATGATTAGATTTCTTTTTTTATCTGATAGCCCTTTAATATTCCATGAATCTATTGCAATCATTATCACAATCTGAATTTGTTTTTAAAATGTTGTTGAGTGATAAAAGTAAGATTGAACTTGCATATTTAAAGCTGTTATGGTAGAAGATACTTTAAATGAGGTGACTTCTAAACTCCTAAACCCTATGTAGGTGCCTAACCACCCACTCCTCTGTGAAAGGGTTGAGATATTTATTGGATAGCAGGAAATAATTAGAATTTGACCTAAGATGAGAGAAGTAAGTAGCAGAGGGATGATAAAATTACCTAAGTTGATCCAAACGTAAATAAACATCTGCTACAAACTGTGCAGAACGTCTCCTTTTAGTTATTAACAATGAAAGGAAGTCATTATCTAACCTCATAGTTTAATAGTAGTAATATCTATTTAAATATCTTGCTGGAACTAGAAAAACAAAAGCACAGGGATAATTGGTAATACCAGCAGTTAGAATGTTTCCAGTCTTGATAATGATAAAAATATCCTAAGTATACCAACTAAAAATAAGGATAATTCTGGCAGAAGAAGTATAATAGTACAATAACAAAGCTTTAACAGTCAATACTAACAGCATTCTCACTTATAAAGATATTCCTTAACTTTAAAACAAACATATCTCTGTATGTGTACTAATCTGATAAGGGTAATAAGCCCCAAAAGTCAGACATTTTTATATAAAGCTTAGTAGGAGTTCTTTTAAGACATATTAAGTCTCTTAGGAGAATAATGATGTAGAAGGAAGAAGGAAAGCTTACATCAGGTTAGGATGTACCCAGTGAAACCATTTGTATATCAAACGTTAAGGGATGTTTAACTTACTATTATATCAAATGTAGTTGTCAAACCTGCAAAGGAATTATATGCAGGACATTTCAGTTTGAACTGCTCATATATTAATAGGGTTAAGTACTCTATAGAAGTGATTGTATCAGCTGATTTCAAGAGTTACAAAATGCTGCAGAGATATTGTTTACTTGGTTCTGTAGTCATCCAAATGTCCTGCCTGCTTGCTGTTTCTACCAATGAAATACATCTTTGCAATTTTTTTGGCAAAAGTATAGTTTTGTCTATTTCTGTCCTTAGGATAGTCTTGTAAAATAAATGCATATCTAGCTATTAAGCTTTATTAACTTGCAAGTTGCAGCTAATATGAAGACCAATACTGTATAAACAATTGGTTAGTCATTTACTGGCTATTGCAGAGGTCATACTAAGACAACTAATTCAAATAAAAACACAAAATCTAAAATAAAACCTTTTACACTACTTGCTGATATGTTCAGTCACGGCTGTTTCCTTGTGATCTAATGAGCCATTTTGCTATACGCGAACTTGTTACATTTTTCTAATACCAGGCTAAAGAAAATTGTTTTTACTTTTGAACTTGTAACTTGTAACTTTATAGTCAACTGTCAAAATCAAATTTTCAACCCTAATATTATTTTTGATCTTCTATTTACAAAAGAAAAAAAACTGTCACAATATTACTTTGGCAGTAGCAGGAGTACACTTAAAAACAGCTAGAATAATGCTGCACTATTAAGTGTGTTACTTATTTAAAAGCAATTCCAGTCCAGTAAAGAAAGAAAAAAGGTAACAGTACCCAAGTTTATTACTGATTGCAGCTATGAGTCTTATATTTCCTGGTTTGTACGGGCATCATCTTTTTCTTCTTTTCTTGTATTTCCTGACGGCTTGAGGTTTAACACAAAGAAGAAGTAATATAATGTGAAAAATAAAAGAAACACGGTTTTCCGAGCTTCAGAATATTAAATTAGGCATTCGTGACTTGTTTCTATCATTTAGCTGCTCCCATTGAGACATAGGGGCAGGAAGTAAGTCAGAGATGACGTCGTTTAGGTTAAAGGGTAACAGTTCAGCAGTTACTCATAGGCTTAAAAGGCTTTCTGGGAAATAGAACGCCAAGATGCTAATGGATATCAAACCTTGGAAACAGCAGCTTATTTCATTAAAATAAAGCAGCTAAGGCATAGAGACGGAGAAAACCTCTTTGTTTGTCTGTCGTTAATTCGGCAATTCACAGGGTAAGTTGTTTCATGCAGGATTCACTTTGAAAACACGCAAAAAGGTGGATTTGGCCTCCTCAGGGGTTTCGACTGATACTTTGATATCTTTATGGTAGAAGATTTAAGTAGCAGGATAGTTCATCTGGAAACAAATTTTGTTTTCCACTAGGTAGGCATGATACTTGCTGAGTTTTTGACGTTTCTGCTTAATTTATAAAAGAAGATCTTGTATTATAGTAATTTTTGACCTCTCCAGGTAAAGTTCCTTTTAGCTTTGAAGGCTGTATGTCTTGAACATGTGCTGAGTTCAACAGTCTGACATAGATTTGCCTTGGAGGTTTCATATATTTGAGAATGCCTGATAGATCTGTGGGCTCTTTCTATTATTATGTCAGTAAGAAGATCTTTGTTGTCTAGTAGTGTGTTTAAAACTTTTTTGATTATTGCATTAAGTTGGGCATTTTCAAAGGACTCTGGAATACCTCTCAGTATGATGTTATTATGTCAGCTTCTAGCTTCAAGATCTAGCATTTTTTGATGTAAATCTTTGATGGTGTTATCATTATTCTGCATGTTTTGTTTAAGTTCATTTATTTTAATTTCATTGTTTGTTGATTTTGCTTCATTCTGTTCAAGTCTGAGCATAATTTGGTCTAGGTTAGAACCAAACGAGGCTAGCTTATGTGAAAAACCTCGGATTTCAATTTGCAAAGGTTTCAATGCCATTTTAAGGTCTTCAATTTTTAGAGAATGATCTTGTTTTGATCTAAGGGCTAACTTCATGGTCTCTTGCTGTGGCTTACTAGTTTTTTGCCTTTTGGAAGAGGTGTCCTTTTCTGGAGTAGTTATCAGAGACAGTTTGGTTTTAGTAGTTAATGTTTCCATTTGATCTGACTGATTATCCATTCCAATTGCAGAAATAATTGCTTGAAATTACAGAATGCAATTCAGTTTGCTAATTCCAAGTCACACAATTCTTCTCCTCTGTTGTTTCTTTTGTTTAGGCCTCAGTGTCTGGAAGTGTCCACACCATGCGCTTCAGGGTTCAACATCCAGTAAGTAATATTTTGGTGCAAAAATGAATTTTCTGCCAATAATATTGGTGAAGATAGTTTATATTTGTAG